>NC_092671.1:15960000-15962500 GCF_964355755.1 Antedon mediterranea | reverse complement strand
TTAATCTCTTATTGGTAGCAACCCGTTGGAGCTTCCCTTTTATCTTATCGTAACCGCTCACGTCTGAACTTTTCTCAATGGTTCGACTAAATGATGTTAGCACAAGATTTCCCAACTCTGTATTTGTTATCTGCCCCGTATCAGATATTAAAGCTTCTTCGAAAGGCTCCTTTGGAATATCCTCTTTTCGCTGTGGTCTTTTTGGCATTGGAACTCGGATGACAGGGAGTTGAACAGCTGATTTTGCCTTTGGACCGAAAAGTAGCCCTAGTGCTCGTCGTTTGTCACTCACCTGCTTGTTCGTTTTCGATAACAGCTGTTTAGCAATGTCACTATTGATCTGTCTGGACCCCTGAAATTCAGAGTTCAGATAAATTAGTTTTTCAACTTCTTCATCTGACCAGATTGACTTCTTAGATCTTTTGCTATTCTTTGCAATCTCTTCCCCTCTACTTCCGCCTGTTGAGCTTCCACCCTCTTTAAATTACGCAGGATAGGATGTCGGTGCCTTTCATGCTGGGAGAGACCCGTTTTGATCTTAAATGCCTTGCCACAGGAGCAGACAAAGTCTAACACCTGGGCGGTAGTAGGTTGTTCCAATATACTACATTTGGCGTAGTGTATGGTAGCACCGTGCCCCGTTTTGGAAAACTTCCCACATTTTCCGCATTTAAATAGTACACTCGCATCGGTATGCTTGTGTAGGTGAGTTGTCAATTTTCTTATTTCTGTATAACCGGTGTTACACATGGGACACACAAAGTATGTAAACGGGACAGGTACTACCACAACCGGGTTGTTCTCTACCTCCTTTCTACTATCAGCAGAACGGACAACAGGTATATCCTGAGCGCTCTCAGGTATAGATAAATCCTCAATTGGAGTTCTTATTTTGAAGAACTCTTTTAGACTTGACGGTGGGATGTTGTGCCCGTCTATTACAGGATACTTATGACTTCTAAACTCACAATGCCGGAAGGAATCCCCGAATCCTGCCCGTGCATGCAAATTGCACGGTAGCTTGGAGGAATCCATCCTCTGCGAGAAAGGCGCAAAATCACTTGCAGACGACTTGGGTATGGATCGAGGTGTCGTGACTAGCAGAGCAGCCGTTTCGCTGCGATCTACTGAAACTAAACCTTACATGATCCGCGAGATTTGTCCGCACAAGACGGGCAAACCAGCGGTGGGTGGTTGCGTCGAGCATTCATCACATAGATGCTTCGAAACATTACTTGCAGTATAAAAAACGTTGTTTATGACGACGGGTAAATCTGTTCATATTAACCATATTAACCATATTAACCATATTAACCATTATTAACCATATTAACCATACTAGGAGGAGAGATTTCGCTTCATCCTTGGCCTTTTCTGCTTCATTTCTCTGGAGCTCTCTGTTACAAATTTCTCATGCAAAAATCGCGGAATACTCATTCTTGTGATATATATTCTTTGATTAAACTAAGTAGTAATTGGACATAGCCCAAAGACACAAGTCACACACACCCACACAGCTACTACTGTACTAGAATATACAGGGGTTTAGAGACTAGTAATTAGGCCTAATAGTATCAATAGAAACTATAATTTTAACACGTAATTCTTTAGTAATAAACTATATTAAAAACACCATAAACTAAAGGCTGATTATTTCGACAATTCACACAAAACTCCGCTATTCTATTATGAAATCGCACGCGGCAACCACAGCGGAGATAGGCCTAGAATCGTACCGCACTTGTGTAATCACTTCTTGTTGCTATACGCTTGGGTGCACACGGAACAAGAAAATTTAACTGATGAATTATTCATGTTTATTTTGTGACGTTTCATGATGGGGTCCCCAACTTATGTACGAAAAAAAAAATCGCGGCCCGGCCCGACCCGACCCGACCCGACCCGGCTGGGCTAGGCTAGGCTAGGACCGGCCGCGCGATATGATTTTTTTTCTTCAATATTATGACGCACACGCGCGCACGACCTCTATTGAAGGTCCTCGAAATGTAACCTTGTCTACGCCGCCGGTTAGCCGGTGATAATGTGTAGTTTGATGATGATTTTTTTTTAGTTCCCATTTTTTCCGGCCTCCGTTGCTAACCGATATAGTCTGAGCGTAGGCTTGGCTAGGCTAGGCTAGGCTAGTCTAAGCTAGGCCCGGCCCGACCTGACCCGACCCGGCTGGGCTAGGCTAAGCTAGGCTAGGCTAGGCTAGGCTAGGCTAGGACCGGTCGCGCGATATGATTTTTTTTTTCTTCAATATTATGACGCACACGCGCGCACACCTCTTTTGAAGGTCCTCGAAATGTAACCTTGTCTACGCCGCCGGTTAGCCGGTGATAATGTGTAGTTTGATGATGATTTTTTTTAGTTTCCATTTATTCCGACCTCCGTTGCTAACCGATATAGTCTGACCGTCGTAGGTATATATATGGGGGAGTGTTGTCACGTACAACAGTATAGCATAGCATAGCATTGAATGCGATGCTTATTGTACTTG
>NC_092671.1:15935000-15955000 GCF_964355755.1 Antedon mediterranea | reverse complement strand
AACAAAATCACACAGTTAGAAGGCAAAAAGAAAGATTTAAATGATGAAATCGTATCGCTAATTCGCAACGGAGGGGACATCACCAATGTATGTAATCACGTAAACAAAGTGTGTGAAGCGGAATTCTTAAAATGCCGATCACGACAACAAAACAAACTGTTGTGGTGGAAAAACAAAGCAGAAAACGCAGCTAGAGATTTACATCAAGAACAGGATTTATCCGGTAAGATCTTAAGAGAAAAATGGGTGGTAAATCTGTCTAGTAAGTTGGTTAGTGAGGACGAAATATCAGCATTACAAAGGGGATTGAACTATGCGGCGAGCCCACGATCCATGCCCATTGACGATCTCATAGTAGCGGCTGAAAAAGCGGCTGATCTCGTCTCCCTGGAAGAACAAGACACCGTTCGCAGTAAAATTGTAGCTATTGTAAAATCTACCACTCTACCACCTTCAAATTTAACCCCCAAAGAACGAAAGGCCATAAACAACTTGAAGAAAGATAAATCTATTCTTATTCTCCCAGCGGATAAAGGTAGATCTACTGTCATCCTAAATACTAATGATTACAAAGATAAAGTGGGAACCATGGTGAGCGACACTAATGTTTACGAACTGCTAAAACGTAATCCAACACAAAACTATAAACGAAAAGTGGTCAACATCATAGGCAGGTTGTTCAAAGAAAAGAAAATCAACTACAGAGAGAAAGAATGGCTGTTTCCCACGGCTGAAATTGTACCTAGGTTGTATTGTCTTCCGAAGATACATAAACCAAATTGGCCATTAAGACCTATAGTAGATAACATCAACACCGTTTTTTACACCGTTGCACAATTCCTCACCAAAATCCTGGGTCCACTTGTCGGAAACACAGAACATCATGTAACTTACTCAGGAGAGTTGGCGAGTGAACTAAAAGAAATAATAGTCAAACCAAGTGAAACATTTGTCTCGTTTGACGTAGTATCTCTGTTTACAAAAACACCAGTAGAAGAGGCCCTCAAAGTTGTCGAAAATCGCCTAACAACAGATCTGACACTTCTGGATAGAACTAAACTACATGTGACAGACATAATGGAGCTCCTCGGTTTAATTGTGAACAAAACCTATTTCTCGTTCAATGGTAACATTTATAGGCAAATACAAGGCATTGCTATGGGAAGCCCAATAAGTCCTATATTGGCGAACTTGTATCTAGAGTGGCTCGAACATCAAGCCATAAACACGGCACCCACTAACATCAAGCCTGTGTATTGGAAACGATACGTTGATGATGTATTAGCTATCATCCCCATAGGTACAGTACATACATTTAACACACATCTTAATAACATCGATATAACTGACAATATCAAGTTCACCACAGAATCGATGACAAACAACACAATACCTTTCCTGGACATGCTCATCACACTCAATGACAATGGAACAGTTACCACCTCAGTTTATCGGAAGCCCACTCACACAGACCAATATTTACATTTCAACTCACATCATCCACTCGAACACAAACTGGGGCTTATAAACACGCTGGTGGACAGAGCTGAGAAGGTAGTGGGAGATATGGATTTGAGGAAAGTTGAGATGGATAACATCAAGAAAGCGTTACACAACTGCCAGTATCCAGAGTGGTCCTTCCAGAGAGTTATGGAAAACCGAAAAAGAAAAAAGAACAAAGGACACGAACCACAGAAGAAAAAGATCAAGATGCGAGGTAGCATAGGAATCCCCTACGTAAAAGGAATGGCAGAAAGAATACGACGCACTCTCTCCTATCACAATGTCGGAACCTATTTCCTACCCCAAAATAAAATCAAGAATAGCCTCGTCCACCCAAAAGATAAAATCGAGAAGATGGATACATGTGGAGTAATCTACGAAGTCACCTGCCGCAACTGTCCACAAGTTTACATTGGGGAAACAGGGAGGGCATTACAAACACGAATTAATGATCACAAAAAAGATGTTACAACAAACACGGGGGGAGTAATGACTAGGGCTTCCAGAACATCCACATCTTCGATCATACACAAATCTGCCATTACAGAACATGTCATAAAACACAATCATGTACCAAACTGGGAGGCTACCATCTTAACCAAAGAGCCTAAACGCAAAGACAGACAGATTAGAGAATCATTACATATAAGGAGAAATAAGGAGAAGACCATGAACCGGGACACTGGAGCCCACGAACTCTCGCATTTGTACAATGATTTGATAGACACATCACCTGGCCGAGCCCCGCACAACCTCCAACCTACAACCGGAGGCGTACGACGTCATCAACAGATGACGTCAAGAATGACCAAGCTGCATTAACACTCCGCAGTCAGTTGAGAAGGATCTCTGATAGAGATCGAAACGTTCGAGTAAGTACTCCATTGATTTTTTTTTAGTTCCCATTTTTTCCGGCCTCCGTTGCTAACCGATATAGTCTGAGCGTAGGCTTGGCTAGGCTAGGCTAGGCTAGGCTAGTGTCATATTATTGATGTTGTGATTCTCTGTGTTTAGAGAAGGATGCTTTAGACCAGGTCCGCCTTATTATTAGCCAATCAAAATCGTATTAATTTTGGATGGAAAATGTTATCCTCCGCTGAAGCCTAAAATTTCCATGTCCAGTATAAAAGTGGAATGTAATAGATATTAAAAAAGAAGAGAGAATAAGATCAGAGTAGATAAACGGAAAGATGATAAAGAATATATTAAGGCTTGACTGGTAGTGGTAGAAAGATGTATTAATTGAATTACAAGGAATAAAGTTCTTGTTGAGTTGTTCAGTGACAGTGTACGTCGCGTGGAGTTATTATATACGCCTGAGAAAGCTCGGATCCAACTAAAATAAATTCACTACATGGTGGCAGCGGTGAAAATTTTTGTTTACATGATTTAAGTATCAAGAAGAAGAAGAAGTGACAGTGCCTACTCTACGGGCCTGTTAAATCAGTAACCAAAAAGTTAAATGGTTACGAAGATCTGGATTCCTGACAGTTTTTATACCGTGCGTTGTTTGGATATTACAACGAAGAAGAAGTACTGTTGAGCTCAAGACCGCTGGATATTCATCGGAGATACTGTATATATTCACCGAGGTCTGAAAGAAGAAGACTGAAGTAACAGAAGGAAGCCCAGTAAATTTGGAGAAGATTTGCAAAGCTGACTTTGTAAACTATTTTTTATTTCGAAAGTAAATTTTTGTACGGAGCGAACTTGGAACGTTGTTTGTGACTTGAAGTAAATTAATGTATTGCATTTAAAAATTTATGTGGATTTCATATTTTTACATATCTGAATGGAATCAAGGTAATACAAATACTTTTATAACATATTTACATATTTCATTAGTAAAATTGTTATTAGCATGACAACTTTAAGATCGGGTAAAAGTATAGATAAGACTATGTCAGAAAAAGATACTAGGGAAGAGATGGTTGACCAAGAAGAGGTTGACCAAGTCAATGAAATGTATGATAAAATGGCTAGGGATATTGATTTGCCCGAAATACCCGGCGGTATGCCTAAAGATATGATGCTCGAATATTTTCGAATGAAGTTCGAGGCCGAAAACAAAAAGTTAGAATTACAATACCAACAAGACCAATTAAGATTAGAAGCAGATATAGAGCAAAGAAAAATTGAATCACAAGAAAGAGTGAAAATGATGGAATTAGAAAATAGGTCTAGCTACAGTAATGCTAGGAATATAGTAGATGAAATGAAGGTAAAGGTTCCTACTTTGAAGGAATCAGATGATATTGATATATATTTTAGAACATTTGAACACTTGGCAGAAGCCACAGGTTGGGATAAGAATACGTGGTCCGCTAGGTTAGCACCTGAACTGTCTGGTAAAGCTAGGACAGCTTATGCATCCTTAACCGTAAAAGAATGTGTAGATTATGATACCTTAAAGAAGGCAATCTTAGAAAAGTATGATGTGTCCGCAGAGACCTACAGATTTAAATTTAGAAATTTGAACAGAGTTAAAGATATGTCCATCAGGGAATGGCTGAATGATCTCTCCCATTATTTAAAATGTTGGATGAAATGTGCTAATGTAAAAGAAGATGATGCTGCAGGCATTATTGAAATGATTATAATGGAACAGGCACTTGATAAAATGCCTGAAGATCTGAGGCTTTATCTTAGAGATAAACAAGTAAATAAGAGCTATGATATGGCTATGATAGCCGATGATTATATAGCTAATAGAGGTGGCCGTGGCTATTGGAATGCCGTAAATTCTGAAAATAAGCCTACGTATTATAAGGGCCAAGAAAATAGTAAACCTAAGAATAGTACGACTCAGAATAACCCTGGAGCTAGGCAGCAAGGATACAATAGGTATCGCGGAAGGGGAGGCAAATTCCATAACTATGGTAGAAATTTCCAACAGAGAGAACCTTCAAATGAATGGATTAATGGCCCATGCTTTAATTGTAAGGAGAAGGGACATAAAATAGGGGATTGTCCTAAGATGGTAGCAAAAGGAAAGACTAGTGACACTAAGAAGGGCCCGAATATGAAAGATGGCTTAAGATGTGAAGGACTAAAATCAGATAGACCCCAAGTAGTTATAGATAGTGTAGAAAATAAAATGGAGAAATGTACAATACCAGGAAAATTAGAAGGACAGGATATAACTATGCTTAGAGACTCGGGATGTACCCAGTCAGCTGTTAAGGAAAGTCTAGTGCCTAACAAATGTTACTTGCCAGGAAAATGGGTTACGTTAAGAGGTATAGGAGGCGATATTACCGTCCCCTTAGCTGAGGTAGCTATAGAAAGTAAGATAGTGACAGGAAAAGTGATTGTAGCCGTAATCGAAGGATTACAGAGGGACATGTTATTGGGTCATGATTTGGACCAGAATTGTGGGGAAACAATGGCTAAAGAAATGTTCGTCCTAACTAGGGAGCAAGCCAGAATAGAAAATGATGTTAGAATACAAGACGAAATGATATTGTTAGGGAAAGATAGTAACTTTAAGCCGATAGAAGAGCCGCCTAAAGAAACTAATGTACAATTGTTGAAAACAGTAGTAAATGACAACAAAGTAAATAAAACTAAGTGTTTAGATGATATGAATGGAACAGAAATGAATAATTTGTTTGACGAAAATGAGGATAGAGCTAAAGATAAAACAGTCAAACATAAAACTTATGAACAACAGCACAAGCTGAACCTAACTAAACAAGAACTGATCAAATTGCAAACTAAGGATGACTCACTCAAAGGAGTGTTTGACAGGGTAGTCCCTATAGAAGAAATAGGTCAGCATAGGGTATGTTTCTTTATGAGACAAGGTATATTGATGAGAAATTGGAGTAGTATTAAAGATAAGAATAACCAAGTGGAACAGATTGTATTACCCACTCAGTGTAGACAGGGTGTATTACACTTAGGTCATAATGTGCCATTTGCAGGTCACATGGGTGTTGAGAAAACTAAAAGTAGGATCCTGAACCAATTCTATTGGCCAGGTATATTTAAAGATGTGGTAGTCTATTGTAAAGTCTGTAAGGAATGCCAAAAGGTAGATAAGGGTAAAAGTAAAAGGAAACATACTTTGATACCATTACCGATTATAAGTACACCATTTAAACGTATAGCGATAGACATTGTTGGACCCTTATCTAGAACAAGCCGTAATAACAAATATATGCTTACTATAATTGACTATGCTACGAGATATCCGGATGCTATCCCGTTACCCAATGTTAGAGCTGAAACAGTAGCCAGGGCTCTAATAGAAGTCTTTACTAGAGTAGGATTACCCGAAGAGATTGTACATGATCAAGGAACTAATTTCATGTCTTCAATTATGCAATCTATATGTAGTATGTTGGGGATTAATCAATTAAAGACTACAGTGTACCACCCCCAAAGCAATGGGCTTGTTGAAAGATTTCACGGTACATTGAAAAATATGATAAGGACACTTACAGTTAAGCAAAGAAATAATTGGGATAACTACATACCCCCCTTTCTGTTTGCATACAGAGAAGTTCCTAGTAAAGTGACGGGCCATTCACCTTTTAAATTGCTTTATGGTAGAGAGGTGAGGGGACCCTTGAGTTTACTCAAAAGTAATTGGGTAGAAGATGAAGAAACATCTATTGATGTTATCAAATACATGTTAGACATAAGAGAAAAAATGGAGGAATTAATGAAAGATGCTAATGTAAACAAACTTGAACAACAAGAAATTATGTCCCACAATTATAACAAGAATGCTATTGATAGAGAATTTGTAGAAGGGGACAAAGTGTTGATATTCCTTCCAGTAGGAAATAGTAAGTTAGACAGTAAATGGCAAGGCCCCTTCACTGTTACAAAAAAGGTCAATGATGTAAATTATGAAATATACATGGGAGGTAGAAGAAAAGAAAAACAAATTCTACATGTTAATATGTTAAAGAGATGGTATGATAAAGTAGAAATAAGTAAAGATGGTTATTATGTAGTAACAAATGTTCAGTCGATAGAAGAAGTAGACTTAAATGAAACAGTCCATGACAATGAGTTAGATAGTGAAATAGACATAGGATTGTCTTATCATCAATCACAAACATGGAGAGATGTTAACGTTAGTAGTAATTTAAATGATACACAAACTAAACAATTAACAGAATTGTTAAAGTACCAACAGAATGTATTCTCGGATGTACCAGGTAGAACTCACTTAGTGACACATGAAATTAAGACTAATGGTGAAATGCCTATAAGGCATAGGGCATATAGAACGCCCCAAGCATTAAAGGGTAAATTGAAAGAGGAATTAGATAGTATGTTGGCTATGGGTATAATAGAACTTACTGTTAGTGCCTATGCTGCACCTATTATTGCCCTGAAGAAAGGCCAGAATCAAATTAGAATGGTGACAGATTTTAGATCACTAAATAAGACTTCACAATTTGACCCTTATGTTATGCCTCGCATAGACGAAATGTTGGATGAGGTATCATCCGCAATATACATAACTACGTTAGATCTAACTAAAGGATTTTACCAGGTGCCTCTGGATCCTAAGACCAAAGACAAATCAGCATTTATTACACAATTTGGACAGTATTGTTACAATGTACTTCCATTTGGTATGCAAAATAGCTCTAGTACTTTCCAAAGATTAATGGATAAGGTATTACAAGGTACTGAGGGATATGCTAAGGCATATATAGATGACATATGTATTTATAGTCAAACTTGGAAAGATCATATTTTTCATTTGAATGATGTATTAGAAAGATTAAGTAGTGCTGGATTGACAGCAAAGCCTTTGAAATGTAAAATTGCCTATGCACAGGTAGAATTTCTGGGGCATAAGATTGGTAATGGAGAAATTAGACCCATGATTGATAAGGTTGAGGCTGTGGAAAAGTTCCCCAGACCTTTGTCTAAGAAACAAGTCCGATCATTTCTCGGATTAACTGGCTATTACAGAAAATTTGTACAGAACTATGCCGATATTGCTAAGCCATTGATTGATTTAACTTTAAAAAGTAAAAGTAATACCGTTAAGTGGAATGAACAATGTGAAAATGCCTTTGTAACTTTAAAGAAACGACTTACTGATGATAATGTATTAAAAGCCCCAAATTTTGATAAGATGTTTATATTGCAAACTGATGCCTCAAATTATGGCATAGGTGCAGTGCTGAGCCAAATAGATGGTGAGAGTAATGATTATCCCATTGTGTACTTAAGTAGAAAGTTATCTGTACATGAGCAGAGATATTCTGTGCCAGAAAAAGAGTGCCTCTCTATTGTTTGGGCTATCAATAAACTTAAGTATTATTTGTATGGTTGTGAATTTCAAGTTCATACTGACCACCAGGCATTGAGATGGATGGACTCAATGAAGGGTGCCAATGTTAGACTTATGAGATGGGCTCTGTTTTTACAAGGATATAAATTTAAAGTTATTTACAAGAAAGGATCATTAAATGGAAATAATGCAGATGGATTAAGCCGTGCATAATAATATTATAGAGGTGTTATTAGTAGATAGTTTAAAGTAAAATGGTTTTAAATGTTAAATTTTTGGAAAGATTGACACAATCTTTTTCCCAAAAAGGGGAATGTCATATTATTGATGTTGTGATTCTCTGTGTTTAGAGAGGGATGCTTTAGACCAGGTCCGCCTTATTATTAGCCAATCAAAATCGTATAATTTTTGGAGGGAAAATGTTATCCTCCGCTGAAGCCTAAAATTTCCATGTCCAGTATAAAAGTGGAATGTAATAGATATTAAAAAAGAAGAGAGAATAAGATCAGAGTAGATAAACGGAAAGATGATAAAGAATATATTAAGGCTTGACTGGTAGTGGTAGAAAGATGTATTAATCGAATTACAAGGAATCAAAGTTCTAGTTGAGTTAAATATACTTTTTGTATGAGTTATCATTCAGTGACAGCTGTGTACGTCGCGTGGAAATATATACGCCTGAGAAAGCTCTAAGTCATAATTTTTGTTTTGTTTTTCTGCCTAACTCACTGCTTATATCAATATACTATATTTTTTGTGTTTCTGCCTAAGTCAGCTGTGTAACTTAGGCAATTAAGGAGAGCTGACTTATGATCTGCCTAACTCACTGCTTATATCAATATACTATATTTTTTTGTGTTTCTGCCTAAGTCAGCTGTGTGACTTAGGCAATTAAGGAGAGCTGACTTATGATCTGCCTAACTCACTGCTTATATCTTTATACTGCCCTCTGTACATTATCTGGGTGCTTTTATATACATTTGCACATGCTCAGATCGTTTTTTTGTGTTTCTGCCTAAGTCAGCTGAAATGAAACTTGAAATGTTACCATTAAGCAGTAAATAAACAAGAATCTCTTTCAATATGGATGAAAGAATCATAAAATATCAGCAGTTCTTGATTTTAGGCGGCATGTGCACATTCTTTTTATTCTAGGAATATTAGACGGGTCTAATGAATAGAAAATAATAAAAGAGTTTTATTTGAGACATTTTTATTGTAGGCCTATACATCCATAATATAAATTACAATTAATCTTATTTGTTATATCGCAGTTTAACTATTTATTACCGAAAAAAATTGAAGACACAAATTACCTCCGGAAAACGTAGGCCTACATACTAAATAATCTATTTCTATAATCTATTTTCTACTTCTTCAAAACGTCTATTTTTATTATCCATTAGCCCTGTTATGGTCTTGCATGCCAGCAAACAATGAGGCTGTAATAAGAACAGAATCAATGTATTCACTTGGCAGTCCGTTATGTACAGATAACTATTTCTACAAGAAATTCAATCTATCATCATCAATCACCAACTCCATGCCACTCATGTTGATTTCAGTAGAGCCACTGTTAAGGAGACTTATCTTAGGGACTAAAAAAAACAACTGCCCTCCTTAATGAGGAATGTCCCCTGAACTGTGGTTGGTCGTGTTAGTGTTTTGTGACATAACATCCATAAAGTGTTCCCTTTCTCCTAAATAGAGGTGTTCAAAAGAGGGGTCCCACTTTATGATGGTTAAAATCATTTGAACAACTTACTTCCAAATGACTCAAAACAGATATAAAATCCATCTTCGGAAATACATCGGTGTCGCCCACATGGGTTGTCGTCGGGGTCGTCTTTCTTACATGGATCTCCTATAAAAAAAAGTCGGCATCAATGAAGCTGGAACTATCGAAAAAATATCAACGTTATATAAGAGTGTGTCTCCTGTCATTGATAGGGGACTATTGTGGCTATATTATTATATTACATAGGCTATGTAAATACGCGAACGTGATTGGTTGAAACTGCATCACATGACTACCGCTGCGAGGATCGTAAATCGTATATATCCTCGAGAACGATGATATTGACTGTGTAATTTTCGCGTAATAATCGTGTCCCCTGTCATTAATCATATAAATTCTCGAGTACGATGATATTGACTGTGTAATTTTCGTGTGCAACACTCGAGTTTGCCGATAAATAAACAAAAGTCATCTACTCGATCTTGAACTCGGGTGGAATTGTCACTCCATCGCAAGACAACGTTTCATCCGCTGGGCCACGGAATTTGCTTGAAGAAATTAATCTTCTAAACTATTTAAGCTATGCATACATAGCGCCCTCATTTGTTATAAGTCCACCCTAAATGTGATGAAACACCGTTTGTGATTGGTCAATACTCACGGTAGTAACCTAGTAACTAGTACGCGCTGAACATCCGGTGATTCGGCTCCTCGAAGATCGAGAGAAGATAATATTATTATTAATACTAATAGGCTTATTGATGGAAATTCTTCTGTTAATTTAAACGACCTAGGCCTAAGTGAATATTTTATTGCCAAGGAATCATTAATTAGTAATTATCTGTATATTATTCTTCGCAAGGTAAGGTGTCTAGGCAGGCTTGTTTTAAATACAATACAAATACTATAGGAGGCCTAGCCTAGCTTCACCCAACCCAGCAGACTTGTTCTTGGCTATATAATATAACAGATATTGCCTTTTTTATCGGTTAAATATAAGATTTGACATCCCCTCGGGAATGATATTAAGTTCTCGGGGAATATATATTTCCCTCAGCTGGCGCTTCGGGAAATATATATTCCCTCGAACTTAATATCATTCCCTCGGGGATGTCAAATCTTATATTTAACCTCTAAGCAGTCAATATCTGTATAATATATCATTACCATTATAACGACTTACCACTATCACTTCGCCTAATCGATTTACATCGAAGGGTACTATCTATGAACATACATTCTGTGTCACTAAATTCCAAACATTCTTCACATTGATTGACTAATAATAAGAATAAAAACATAGATAGATTAAAATCATAATAACAGAATTTAATTATCAAGATAATCAAAGATATGATTAATGCTGGTCCATCCTTTTTATAGGCCCCTACATGATTAGCGAAAAGCAATGTTTGCTCCCATCATTGTAGAAAAAGAAAAATTGACATAGTGCGTCGACGGCCGCGGATGGGTTACAAAATATGACAACACGATTAATCATTGTAAAGACTTACTACATTTAACTTTTCCATCTTCGAACAGACACATGTCATCTCCACATGCACTGTTATCACATGGATTGGCTAGCGATACAAAGGTAAAATTATTATTATTTTTTTGATGAAATAAAATAAAATAAAAATAAATAAATAAATTAACATTTTAAATGTGAAATATTAATCGATCCAAATTATTATTATTGTTATTGTTATTGTTGTTGTTATTGTTATTGTTGTTGTTGTTGTTGTTATATTTATTATTGTTGTTATATTTTTATTATTATTATTATCATCATCATGATCATCATCATTATCATGATCATCATCATCATCATCATCATCATCAACATCATGATCATCATCATCATCATGATCATGATCATCATCATGATCATCTTCATGATCATCATCATCATGATCATGATCATCATGATCATCATCATCATCATCATCATCATAATCATCATCATCATAATCATCATCATCATCATCATCATCATCATCATCATCATCATCATCATCTTTAAAGCTTATTAGGCTATTTTATGCAGTAGAGCCACTGTTAAGGAGACTTATCTTCGGGAATAAAACAATCTGCTCCCTTATTGAGGAATGTTTCCTGAATTGTGGTTGGTCGTTTATTGTTTTGTGATATAACCACCATAAACTGTCCCCTTCTTCCTTATTAGGGGTGCTCAAAAGAGGGGTTCCACTTTAGGATGGTTAAAATCAATGAAACAAAAGTATCGAGTCCGTGATGATTGCATAAATCTATATCACAGTCATATTGGTACGGCTCACCTGTTAGTTTAGTGCCCTCTATAATTAGAAGTTGTCTAATATGTCCGCTCACAAAGATAATGTGTTCTATGCGTAGGTCTATCTAGAAGAGATACAAACTTGAAACCATCATCACCATCAGTAAAGTCAGTCTTTATTCAATAGCTGATCATCATCAGCGTCATTATCGTGATTTTCACCACATCGGCAAGTTGCCATGGCCATTGCCATTGAGATTGAATAAAGTGTTTGATGCATTACAAGTTACCTAAAGATTGTTTATTTGATCGTTCAAGTGAAACCTACGCCCAACAGTAGAGGCTGTTACAGTTTCAAGTTTATATTCTAAAGTACGATGGCGTTATCAGATGAACGAGAACGCAAGTCCACTATCAAGGGACAAGAATATGCTACCGAAATGAAGTATAAAGCTCTTGGTATAGCCTGGAAGAACCTACAGAAAGGTTCGGAGGAGCTGAGAAACTATATGAATGAGAATCCGCCAGTGACAGAATCAAGATTACGATACACAAAGTGGATTACTTCTTATGAAGCAATCATCCTGGCTAATGACCAATATTGCAACACACTTAACGAAGATGCCCTGAAAGATCATGACAATGATTGGTTTTGTGAAAAAACTGTTTATGCAGAAAATAGAAAGTCGGAAGCAGAAGGAAGTAGTACAGCCTGTGGCAGGGAAGGCAAAGACATCCAATTCTCGTAGTAGTATGGGATCTGTGGCTAGAAGACAGGAAGACTTGAAGCGGTTAGAAGAATTGAAGGCATTAACAAGTATGGAGGAATCTGTGACATACAATGATGGACATTACCATGTTGCTATGCCTTGGAAGGCTTCCCCATCAACATTACCAAACAATCGTGTATTGGCCGAGCGCCGACTCGAAACGTTGCAGACACCCACAGAAAGTACACAGAATTTATGGAAACGTTAGTGGACAAGGAAGGTTTCGGAGGTCATCGATGGATCAATTCCAAAATGGTATCTTCCGCACCACCCAGTTTTACACCCGCAGAAACCGGGAAAGCTAAGGGTTGTGTTTGACTGCTCTGCCAAGTTTCACGGAGTATGCCTAAATGACAAGTTAAACCAGGGACCAGACCTTACCAATTCATTAGTTGGAGTTTTAATGAGATTCCGTAGCTCTCCAGTTGCCTCTTGTGCCGATATTGAGAAAATGTTTTACCAGGTCAAGGTAAAGGAACAGGACTCAGACTTTCTCCGCTACTTGTGGTGGGAAATGGGAGATCTGAAGAAGGCACCACAGGAATACCAGATGCTAGTGCACCTGTTTGGTGTCCGATCATCTCCAAGTTGCGCCAACTTTGCGTTGAAGAAAACGATAAAGGACCATGGAAAGGACTACGATCCAATAATCACGCAGATAGCAGATAGGCATTTTTATGTTGACGATCTTCTATATGCGACAGACGACGAACAATGTGCTATTGATATAGCCATTCAAGTAAAACAGTTGCTGGCAAGAGGAGGCTTCAACCTGACGAAATGGGTTTCAAACTCGAGTAAACTAGTGAGCACGCTGAGAGATAAGGAAGATCCAAACTCAGTTTCCTTATGTGGTGGAGACCAGCAACGTGCCTTGGGTGTTCGCTGGTTTGTCAGTGAAGATAGCTTGGGATATACCATATCTCCAACAACAAAGCCTGCGACTCGAAGGGGTATCCTGTCAGTTGTTTCGTCTGTATTTGACCCGTTAGGGCTGGTATCACCGTTTATCCTCAAGGCAAAGTTATTGATGCAGGAGCTCTGTCGACTTGGTTATGATTGGGATTCAACAATCTCAATTGAATATAAGACTAGATGGCAACAGTGGCTATCCGATCTGAAGAAGTTGGAGACTATTCGAATTCAACGATGCTACAAATCTGCAGAGTTTGGGACCGTAGTACGTCGTGAACTGCATAGCTTAGGAGATGCGTCATCCACAAGTTACGGAGCAGCATCATATCTCTACCAGAAGGATGAATCTGGCAACGTAAACCGCACCCTTGTTGCAGCAAAGTCCAGATTGGCTCCTCTTAAAGCTCAAACAATTCCCAGACTGGAGTTGAAGGCTGCACTGTTATCAGCACGCTTGGACACAATGATAAGAGAAGAGCTTAAGGAAATTAAAATTGACCAGTCCGTGTGCTGGACCGACAGCACATGTGTGCTCAGATATCTGAGCAACGACAAAACCAGGTTCAAAACATACGTGGGAAATCGAGTTTCGGCAATCCTAAGTAGGACGAACAAGGACCAATGGAGGTTCGTGAATTCAGCTGAAAATTCGGCCGACCTAGCTTCCCGTGGGATGACGGCAGAGGAAATGATGATGAGTGAAATGTGGTATTGCGGTTCAAAATTTTCGCACACAAAATGATTCCTAGTGGCCAGAGATGTCAGACGATCTCGCCCTCAGAATGAATGACCCTGAAGTGAAGGCCGTAACAGCGTTAGTTGTGGCAGAAATCAACACCACTCTGGATAAACTAACGTAACTTCACAGTTTTCAAGTTGGAAGACACTGAGTGAGTGGAACCTCTCTCAGTAGATGAACTGAAGGAGGCAGAACTGGTACTCATCAGACGTGCCCAGAAGCGTTCGTATTCTGAGGAATTCAGAAGCTTAGAGACAGGCAAGACAATAAAGTCAACTAGTCCACTAATTAAGTTGGACCCGAAATTAGAAAATGGTGTATTGAAGGTAGGAGGTCGACTGAGTATGGCCAATGTTAGTGAAGATCTGAAACATCAAATCATACTACCAAAGTCCAGTGATCTGACTATACTCATCTTAAGACACTACCACAACTGTACTGGGCACTCAGGCGTGAATCATGTTCTATCTGAGCTGAGGCAAATTTACTGGCCAGTAGGAGGACGAACAATGATCAAAGGGATCAGTAGGAAATGCGTTCAATGCAGAAGAAGAAATGCTCCGACAGCACATCAGAAAATGGCTGATCTGCCAGCTGAGAGAGTTACACCAGCCCACCCGCCTTTTACCTTTGTGGGGATTGATTGCTTTGGACCATTTAAGGTTAAAAATGCTAGATCAGTACTGAAAAGATATGGAGTGATTTTTACCTGCTTATCAATCAGAGCAGTGCATCTGGAAGTCGCATCATCATTGGACACAAACTCATTCTTAAATGCTTATCGACGTTTCGTTAGGAGAGGCGTACCGAAGCATATCCGGTCTGACAATGGAAGAAATTTTGTTATGGAGCTTTGGTCGGCCATTAATGATTGGAATCAAGGACAGATACACCAGTACCTCTAGGAGAATCACGTGAAATGGAAATTCAATCCTCCGGCAGCTTCCCATCAAGGCGGGGTTTGGGAAAGATGCATTCGCACGGTACGCAAGGTGCTCAGCTCGCTGATGGAAGAACAAACAATCAACGATGAAACATTGCAGACGCTTTTCTGTGAAGTCGAAACGATAGTGAATGGGAGACCAATAACAAAGGCGTCAGATGTGTAAGAAACAGCAGAATGTTGCGAATGGCGACATTGTGTTTTGGTTCATGACCCATCGGTTCCACGATGCTCGTGGCCGCTTGCTCGAGTGATAGAAGTGCTCCAGAATGATTCAGATGGAATGGTGCGTTCTGTGAGATTGAAAACGTCGGTTGGAACTCTAGTAAGATCAATCACTAAGATCATACTTCTAGAAGTCAACGGAAATGATTAGACATGCACATTGTGAGATGTTTGCCAGTGATATATTTGAATTTTGACTTATGTGAACTTTATAAGAGACTTATTGACTTATTACCTTTTATTGTTTGTCGTTACCCGTAACATATGTATATATATAGTAAAGGTTCGATTTAATCGCCTTTAAGGGGCCGGGATGTTACGGTCACCTCAGAGCCATAATTATATTTATATATATGGCTCTGGGTCACCTGTTAGTTTAGCGCCCTCTATAATTAAAAGTTGTCTAATATGTCCGCTCACAAAGATAATGTGTTCTATGCGTAGGTCTATCTAGAAGAGATACAAACTTGAAACCATCATCACCATCAGTAAAGTCAGTCTTTATTCAATAGCTGATCATCATCAGCGTCATTTTCGTGATCTTCATCACATCGGAAAGTTGCCATGGCCATCGCCATTGAGAATTGAATAAAGTGTTTGATGCGTTACAAGTTGTCTGAGATTGTTTATTTGATCGTTCAAGTGAAACCTACGCCCAACAGTAGAGGTTGTTACACATATGAACAACTTACTTCCAAGTGACTCAATACAGATATAAAATCCATCTTCGGAAAGACATCGGTGTTGCCCACATGGGTCGCCCTCACATGGATCTCCTATGAAAAAAAAAAGTCGGCATCAATGAAGCTAGAACTATCGAAAAAATATCTATATTATTATATTATATAAGAGTGTCTCCTGTCATTGACAGGGGACTATTGATGGTGGCTATATTATTATATAGGCCTATTCATTACCATTATAACGACTTACCACCATCACTTCGTCGCCTAATCGATTGACATCCAATGCTACTAATACTATATATGAACATACATTCCGTGTTACTAAATTCCAAACATTTGTCCCCTTCATCACATGGATTGACTAATAGAATAAAAACATAGATAAAAATCATAATAACAGAACTTTTATTATCAAGATAATCAAAGATATGATTAATGCTGGTCCATACTTTATTAGGCACCTACATGATTGCGAAAAGCAATGTTTGCTCCCATCAAGGTCGAAAAAGAAAAATTGATGTAGTGCGTCGACGGCCGCGGATGGGTTACAAAATATGACTACACGATTAATCATTGTAAAGACTTACTACATTTAACATTTCCATCTTCCACATCACCGTAATCACATGGATTGGCTAGCGATACAAAGGTAACATTTTAAATGTGAAATATTAATCAATTTAACTACAAATTAATATTATTATTATTATACCAAACCTTCGGTTTATTCAGTAGTTGGACCAGGTAGGCCAAATACGTATATATGTATAATAATATCAGTAAATCATCTTGACCGAACCTCAGCTTTTGGTAGGTTATGTCTAAATTGCCAGAATACGATTTAACTGTAACTCTCACTAACCTGCGCTAGACAACTCGACGGTTACATACAAAAACATAAATAGAATAACTGACAATCGAAACATCTTGGAGAAAGAAGTCTATATTAAGAGGATTAAGTGAAGAAAAACAAATATTTTAAAAGTTAAGAATGATGACAATATAGATCACAAATACAACAATATTGAAAACATAGAATAATGTAAATATGTAAACTGTTAATTAGATCTGAATAGAATGTTTACTCACCTTAGTCGTTAATACAGGTAATTTGTATCGTTACGCAAGCTCTCCGTAGACTAAAAGGTGTGGACCATGTAAACTGGTATTTATTATCTCATCACGCATAAGTTTAAATATATTAACACTAACTGTTATAATAGAAAGATTAGCAATACAAATATACATACATCTGTTTTAGAATTCGAATAATAAAACGCCAAATAAATTACATACCATTTATTCTTTAATTAATTATTATTTAATTATTCTTTTTTTTTCATTTATTTTTTGTTTAACAACCTTTTTTTATAGAAGGTGACTCTTCTAAACAACATATGCTGACAATCAATATTTATCGATGATGTTTGCGCTTCCCACTTTAATTCGATTGAGGTAATTTAAAACAAGGCCAACAGCCATTAAGTCGTATGATACAATGCATAGTGATACCGGACCGACAGACAGACCGACAGACAGACCGACATAGTGAACTATACTGACCAAAATTACTGAACATGTTTAAAAATGTTGAAATGTTTAAAAACATTTATATTTTTTTAATTTACACGTGCGTAGCCTGTCACTTTTGACGTGCTCGTATAACGTAATTTCTAGTTGAAAAGTAAGTCAAGAAAACAGAAATCGGGCAAAAAGAGTGTGTAATAACATTTAACGCGCAGTGCGCGCGCAAAAATCTGCGCACTCATGGCAATTTTGTAAACGCTTAAAATTGCCCGAAACGTACTCTTATTTCATCGAAAATAAATTTTGAAAATTTTAAGCGCGCGTACGCATGCGTTACATGCGCTACGCACGTAATTGTATTGCCATATGATGATTTATGCCCTGAAATTTATGAGTACCAAATTTTATTTAATTGTGATTCATGGTTGTGAAGATATGATTACAAACGTGATTTCGTTAAATCGTGCGTAGACCGCGTAATTTTTTATTGCGCACCGTGAAAACATAACCACATCGATTCCTGGCCATAAGGAATATACTGTGAAAAATTGACTTAGCTAGATTAAACTGATATCAAGATAAGGTCAGAAAGCGATAACACGCATAGTGATACCGGACCGACAGACAGACCGACAGACCGACAGACAGACCGACAAACAGACCGACCGACATAGTGAACTATTATATAGAGTCGCGTCCACGCGACTAAAAAAATATTTTAAAAACAAGAGTGACTCTCTAGTACACAGTGCAGAGTTGACTCAGGTTTTCAAGTCGTATTTTGTAATAAGTTTATGAATAGAAATATAAGAAAAAAAGCCACATATAGTTTTGATCTTTATTTATTAGATTTATTATATACAATTTATATGTCAGAGATTAGAATCAGTGAGTTCTGCCTGAAATCCCAACTCAATTTGCTACGGTACGGTAATAGTTCCTACATCCGGGAAATGCGAGTGATGTTCAAAACTGTCTATCTTTAAATTTCTGTTAAAGTTGTATTGTCCCCCAAAACATGAAAAATGAAGATCAATTAAATCAAATTTTGAATAGACCATATTGTAGCTATAATAAAGTTGTTCACTTTCGCCGAAAAAAAATCCGAAAAAATTATTAATTTCGCTAAGAAAAAAGCAAAATAAGTTAATCAATTTTCCCAACTTGTCAGCTCAAAATTTAGGCCGATAGAGCTAACTCATAAATATGCATGGGATCTGATCTAACAAACATGGATGATGCACGTTGTGTACACAACACCCACAGATCGACGACGCGACTCGACTGGGGGTTTCCCCTGATCGTATGTAAAGCTAAGCTGTTAATTTGTCGGTAAGTAGGCCTAGACGGTTATTTTAAATATAATAATTATATATATAACGCAAACTAGACAGACGTTTGTAATAACAGGAAGGTAATTAATTAACTTAGCCTGGGATTTTTTCAGGGCTAGGCCTAGAATAATACATGCATAGGCCTAGGCTAGTAGTAGTAGTAGTAGTAGAGGAGGCAGGCTGCTGGGACAATCGGGTCTCTGCAGAAAATGCCCAGCTAGGCCCTATACATTGTACTCTTCATAGACTGGCCTAGGCTAGGCCATCAATCCGAAAATACAGCCAGCCTGCTGTACCATATACATAATTTACAGTTGAATCTTGTTTAACTAGTTTTTATGATAAAAATAAAACAAACATTTTTACAGGGAAAATGGTTACAATACAACTTACAAGCCTGAAGCCTTCCTCCAGCAGCACTGTACAAGTAGACAGAGGGGAAAAGCCAGCTTAGCCATTTTACCACACAAACTACTGTTCTTTACCATGTAACTCTGTACTGTAGTAAGTCAAATATTTGTTTTCTCTTTATTAAGTCTTAGTTGTAATGTGTTTTACCATAGAAAGTTAGTGTACTTATTTGTCAAAGCAAGCAATTTCACTAGCCCACATTTTGCACTAAATGTGCATGATCTAGACCTATTTATAAATACCAAATTCCAGGTTTTCGTACTTTGCCGAAATTAAAAACTTTAGATTTTGTGAAATATTTAACTTATTTATACATCATTATTTAAACATTTTTATTTAAAGACGTTGAGCTGATGAAGACTGGAACAGAGGTCACATTTGTACTTCATAAAGACAACTGATGATAGACTCTGTATATGATTGGATATTGCAAGAAAAATATTTGTGATGCTGCATTCGGCCAATATGTTCCTGTTCAGCTTGTAAAATGTTGTATAATTTTTTTTATAAAGCAATAATATTTGTACAGTATATTATTTTGTAAACATAACATTCAATAAATAAAAAATACTACTACAACAGTACACAGAATAAATTCTTCAATTTTACTTACACTTCATAATGTTACTGTAAATATTACATTGCAAAAGGAGTTAATAAAAAATATATATAGGCCTATATACA
>NC_092671.1:15905000-15930000 GCF_964355755.1 Antedon mediterranea | reverse complement strand
ACGCCCTCGAATTTTTCCAGGCCATTCCAAGGATCGAATAGTGCTGCAAGATATCCATTACTGGTACCTGGTTCAACCCATGGTATGGTTTCTGAGTCGACCTGAAAATAACGGGTCATGTTAAAAGCATACGTTTTATGCAAAGGTTCTATCGAGAACGCTGCACTTTTACTGGCATTGATGTTCATACCAGTCAGATGACAAAACTGTTCGACAATCTTTAGGAGTGCACGCATTCCTTCAGAACTGTCAGAGCACAAGGCAGTGTCATCATCGTAGTCTAATGAAGTGCTGGCTGTGGTGTTATTTAGCTTCCACCCTTGCCCACTAGCCTCCAAGGCGCACAGGAGAGGGTCCATTGCAATGTTGAACAGGATAGGTGACATGGGATCACCTTGCTTCACACCTCTACTCATTTCGATGGGGTCCGTGGTTCCATCTGGTACCTTGAATGACGTACATGTACCGGTGTACATGTCTGTAACCATACCGATGAAATGCTCGTGCACTCCAAACCTCCTAAGACCCTCGAACACATGTTCATGTGAAATAGTGTCGAAGGCCTTTGCCAAATCAAGGAACACTACCGGAAGATGTTGTCCACGATTCTTTGCGTCCTGAATCATGTCGGTTAGCAGGGTGATATTTTCATTGCATCCAGGAGCCTTAATAAAACCTCTCTGTCTTTCGTTTAGTGTTACCGCCTTTTGGAGTCGACTCGCCAGAATTCGTGTGTATCGTCTGAGCACGATAGAAGAAATAGTCAAGGGTCGCCAATCATTGATGGAATCGGAGTCGCCACTTCCTTTTGGCAACAAAATTGAACGGTTTTCTTTAAGATCCTTGGGGATTTTCCCACTGATAAGAAAAGAGTTGTACAGACTAGCGAGTACCGTATTGATGTTAGGGTTGCATTTTATGTCCTCGAGAGTAACCTTATCTGGACCAGCAGCCGTTGCTGTTTTTGTGGCCTTTATGGCTGTATTCACTTCCTCCACCGTAATTGGCAACAATAAATTTTTATTGTCTACCCTTGCCTTGGGCGGAGGCAGATGACTGAGATCGACTTCAACCGGACTAGCTGAAAATCTGTCTCTATACACCTCATGGATTTCATCCACTTTTAAAGGACACTCGCCACCCGTTTTTTGATCCAGAATTTCTATTGCCAGCTTTTTCCTGTCCCTATAGTACTGCCGCTGCATGTACTGAAAGCCGCTTGCCTTCTTTGCTGACCGCCTTCGTGGTTTTCGGTTACTCCTCTTATTGGTAGCAACCCGTTGGAGCATCCCTTTTATCTTATCGTAACCGCTCACGTCAAAACTTTTCTCAATGGGTCGACTAATATTTGTTATCTGCCCCGTAGCAGATATTAAGGCCTCTTCGAAAGGCTCCTTTGGAATTTCTTCTTTTCGCTGTGGTCTTTTTGGCATTGGAACTCGGATGACAGGGAACAGCTGATTTTGCCTTTGGACCGAAAAGTAGCCCTAGTGCACGTCCTTTGTCACTCACCTGCTTGTTCGTTTTCGATAACAGCTGTTTAGCAATGTCACTATTGATCTGTCTGGACCCCTGCAATTCAGAGTTCAGATAAATTAGTTTTTCAACTTCTTCATCTGACCAGATTTACTTCTTAGATCTTTTGCTATTCTTTGCCCTTTGCAATCTCTTCCCCTCTACTTCCGCCTGTTGAGCTTCCACCCTCTTTAAATTACGCAGGATAGGGTGTCGGTGCCTTTCATGCTGGGAGAGACCCGTTTTGGTCTTAAATGCCTTGCCACAGGAGCAGACAAAGTCTAACACCTGGGCGGTAGTAGGTTGTTCCAATATACTACATTTGGCGTAGTGTATGGTAGCACCGTGCCCCGTTTTGGAAAACTTCCCACATTTTCCGCATTTAAATAGTACACTCGCATCGGTATGCTTGTGTAGGTGAGTTGTCAATTTTCTTATTTCTGTATAACCGGTGTTACACATGGGACACACAAAGTATGTAAACGGGACAGGTACTACCACAACCGGGTTGTTCTCTACCTCCTTTCTACTATCAGCAGAACGGACAACAGGTATATCCTGAGCGCTCTCAGGTAAAGATAAATCCTCAATTGGAGTTCTTATTTTGAAGAACTCTTTTAGAC
This sequence comes from Antedon mediterranea, assembly GCF_964355755.1. Taxonomy (NCBI): domain Eukaryota; kingdom Metazoa; phylum Echinodermata; class Crinoidea; order Comatulida; family Antedonidae; genus Antedon; species Antedon mediterranea. The sequence continues at coordinate 15,927,862 of NC_092671.1, read as the reverse complement.
TTGACGGTGGGATGCTTATGACTTCTAAACTCACAATGACGGAAGGACATTGTCAGCACTGATTTTGTGCTAGGTTCTCCTTCGGAATCGACCTGTCCCAGCGCCAGACTCTACTTCCGTACAGTATGCAATTTAGTGGACGAAAGGCTGTTTGCACCCTTCCGAACGCGGTCGTTTATTTCCTTATGAAGAAAATGGGCGCCACCGCCTCCCGACTGACTATAGCACGAGCATTCATCTAAAGACACCGGAGCGTCTCTAGAGTTCATGCTGTGGCGTCGTACGTTATATGCAGCAACCTGCTGCACGGTTGACCTATCGGCCGTCCTGCATGCGGGATAATCAAATACAGGAGACGTGCATGCCCGCTCATATACCTGCAAGTGTGTCGCAACCCCATCTGCACCTGCAACAGATGAGGCCGGGTCCCTAGTCCGGGAATATAATTAAATATACTTGTACAAATCAACTTGATTCCAGGGCGCCCGACCCTTACAAAGAAAAGACATCTCTTCCCGGGGCTCCCGCCAGCGTCTCCGAGTTCGTTTGCTTTGCAGCACTGGCTGCGCGACGCAGCGACTTCCGCCTTTGGGTTCGGGAATATTGACCCGATTCCCTTTCGCATAAAGGGCGCGACCCACGAAAGGCCTACGCCACCGCTCGGAACGGAACTACCCTATAGCTTAGGATCGACTGACCCATGTGCAACGGCTGTTCACATGGAACCCTTCTCCACACTCGGCCCTCAAGGCTCTCACTTGAATATTTGCTACTACCACCAATATCTGCACCCACGGTGGCTCCACGCGGGCTCGCGCCCTACGCTTCAACGCTCACCGCAGCGACCCTCCTACTCGTCGGGGCTTACCTCCCGGGCGGGGTTACCTCCTCTGCCCCGACGGCCGGGTATAGGCGGCACGCTCAGCGCCATCCATTTTCAGGGCTAGTTGATCCGTCCTGCTGTCTGTATCAACCAACACTTTTTCTGGGATCTGATGAGCGTCCTAATCGGGCGCCGTAACCCGGCGTTCGGTTCATCCGGCAGCGCCAGTTCTACTTACCAAAAGTGGCCCACTGGGCACTCGCATTCGTCGCCCGGCTCCAATCGAGCGAGTCGGACTTCTTACCAATTTAAAGTTTGAGAATAGGTTGAGGTCGTTTCGGCCCCAAGGCCTCTAATCATTCGCTTTACCAGATAAAACTGCTATCCTGAGGGAAACTTCGGAGGGAACCAGCTACTAGATGGTTCGATTAGTCTTTCGCCCCTATACCCAAGTTTGACGATCGATTTGCACGTCACAGAATCGCTGCGGACCTCCACCAGAGTTTCCTCTGGCTTCGTCCTGCTCAGGCATAGTTCACCATCTTTCGGGTCCTAACGCACACGCTCCTCCTCCGCCTCGCCGACAGAGCGATCAAGACGGGGCAGTGGTGCGCCCGCCGCCGAGCGACGGGATCCCACCTCGGCCAGACGGACTGGCCTTCACTTTCATTGCGCCTTCGGGCTTCAAAGTTGCTACGACTCGCGGGCGTGTTAGACTCCTTGGTCCGTGTTTCAAGACGGGTCGGGTTGGCTACCGACCTCGCTGACCGACCCTGGGCGCCTGTTGAGACCGGACCTGCGCAGCCGAAAGCTGCACCGAAACGACACTGAGAACAGTCCCGCTCCGATCCAACTCGCGGGAGACAGGCGGCCCAGCCCTCCCGAAAGAGGGCAGACGCGGATTCCCTTCCTCGACCGGGCGTCCAGCCGCTGGAGATCGGCTATAAGCTCTCCCGGGCCGCGAACGACCGTGGGAGGAACCTGCCGGTCGTCAGCTCTACGCACGCAAGAAGTGCACGCGACGGAGGCACGAGCCGTCACCCGGCTGGTCCTTGCGGATCCTGCAGAGAGACGGACGTGCTCCCGAACGCGCTGAATCTTTCGTGCCACATTGCGGGCCCACCCGTTTGCCTCTTAGCGGTTTCACGTACTTTTTAACTCTCTCTTCAAAGTTCTTTTCAACTTTCCCTCACGGTACTTGTTCGCTATCGGACTCGTGCCAGTATTTAGCCTTGGATGGAGTTTACCACCCGTCTTTGGGCTGCATTCCAAAACAACCCGACTCCTGAAAACCGTGGTCCGCACGCGGCCCAGGCCGTGGGGGCCTGACACCCTCTATGGGAAGGACTCGATCAGAAGGACGTGAGCCCGAGCACACGCGCGGAGTAGGGCTTTCTTACGCCACATTTCCCGCGTACCGTTCAGGCACGGGAATTCGGCGCTGGGCTGTTCCCGCTTCACTCCCCCATATATATACCTACGACGGTCAGACTATATCGGTTAGCAACGGAGGCCGGAAAAAATGGGAACTAAAAAAATCATCATCAAACTACACATTATCACCGGCTAACCGGCAGCGTAGACGAGGTTACATTTCGAGGACCTTCAAAAGTGGTGTGCGCGCGTGTGCGTCATTAAACTGAAGAAGAAAAAATTTAAATCGCGCGGCCTAGCCTAGCCCGGCCGGGTCGGGTCCGGTCGGGTCGGGCCTAGCTTAGCCTAGCCTAGCCTAGCCTAGCCGAGCCGAGCCAAGCCAACGCTCAGACTATATCGGTTAGCAACGGAGGCTAGGTTTGGCAAGGCTGGTTTTCATTTCTTTTTCAATTAGTCCGCGCGATATATATTCGTTCGGCTAGACCCGGCCCGCCTAAGCTCGCACCGTCTGTAGCCTATGCTAGGCTAACCTAGGCCTGGTCTCTGGCCCGGCCCGGCTCGGCTAGGCTCGCCTATGCTAGGCTAGGACCGGCCGCACGATATGATTTTTTTTCTTTTTTTCATTTTTTCCGACCTCCGTTGCTAACCGATATAGTCTGACCGTCGTAGGTATATATATGGGGGAGTGTTGTTACATACAACAGTATAGCATAGCATAGCATTGCATGCGATGCTTATTGTACTTGTTCCCTTGGCCGACCCGATGAACGCCCGATCGCGTTCGACTGTGGTTATATGCTTGTCTCAAAGATTAAGCCATGCATGTCTAAGTACAAGCTTGTACCAAGCGAAACTGCGGATGGCTCATTAAATCAGTTATGGTTCCTTGGAACTGAGTTACCTACATGGGTAATTCTAGAGCTAATACATGCGAACAAGCGCCGACCTAGCGGAAGGCGTGCTTTTATTAGGAACAAGGCCAATGCGGGCTTGCCCGCTCCCCTTGGTGAACTCTGGAAAACTTTGCTGATCGCACGGTCTAGCACCGGCGACGGATCCTTCAAATGTCTGCCCTATCAACTTTCGATGGTACGTTATGCGCCTACCATGGTCGTCACGGGTAACGGAGAATCAGGGTTCGATTCCGGAGAGGGAGCTTTAGAAACGGCTACCACATCCAAGGAAGGCAGCAGGCACGCAAATTACCGACTCCTGACACAGGGAGGTAGTGACGAAAAATAACAATACAGGTCTCTCTCGAGGCCCTGTAATTGGAATGAGTACACTTTAAATCCTTTAACGAGGATCTGTTGAAGGGCAAGTCTGGTGCCAGCAGCCGCGGTAATTCCAGCTCCAATAGCGTATATTAAAGCTGTTGCAGTTAAAAAGCTCGTAGTTCGATCTTGGGCCGCCGCAAGGCGTGTCACTGCCCGTCCTGGCCTTTCTCTCGGTTTTCACCTGGTGCTCTTGATTGAGTGGCGGGGGTGACCGGAACGTTTACTTTTAAAAAATTAGAGTGTTCAAAGCAGGCCATACGCCTGAATAGCAGAGCATGGAATAATGGAATAGGGCCTTTGTTCTATTGCGTTGGTTTTCGGAACTCGAGGTAATGATTAAGAGGGACTGATGGGGGCATTCGTATTGTGGTGTCAGAGGTGAAATTCTTGGATCGCCGTACTAGCCGTACTAGCCGTACTAGCCGTACTAGCCGTACTAGCCGTACTAGCCGTACTAGCCGTACTAGCCGTACTAGCCGTACTAGCCGTACTAGCCGTACTAGCCGTACTAGCCGTACTAGCCGTACTAGCCGTACTAGCCGTACTAGCCGTACTAGCCGTACTAGCCGTACTAGCCGTACTAGCCGTACTAGCCGTACTAGCCGTACTAGCCGTACTAGCCGTACTAGCCGTACTAGCCGTACTAGCCGTACTAGCCGTACTAGCCGTACTAGCCGTACTAGCCGTACTAGCCGTACTAGCCGTACACTCTAATTTTTTAGCCGTACTAGCCGTACTAGCCGTACTAGCCGTACTAGCCGTACCAGCCGTACCAGCCGTACCAGCCGTACCAGCCGTACCAGCCGTACTAGCCGTACTAGCCGTACTAGCCGTACTAGCCGTACTAGCCGTACTAGCCGTACTAGCCGTACTAGCCGTACTAGCCGTACTAGCCGTACTAGCCGTACTAGCCGTACTAGCCGTACTAGCCGTACTAGCCGTACTAGCCGTACTAGCCGTACTAGCCGTACTAGCGTTTAAAAACAAGTTGATTTGTACACGTATATTTAATTATATTCCCGGACTAGGGACCCGGCCTCATCTGTTGCAGGTGCAGATGGGGGTTGCGACACACTTGCAGGTACAGGAGCGGGCATGCACGTCTCCTGTATTTGATTCTCCCGCATGCAGGACGGCCGATAGGTCAACCGTGCAGCAGGTTGCTGCATATAACGTACGACGCCACAGCATGAACTATAGAGACGCTCCGGTGTCTTTAGATGAATGCTCGTGCTATAGTCAGTCGGGAGGTGGTGGCGCCCGTTTTCTTCATAAGGAAATAAACGACCGCGTTCGGAAGGGTACTAGCCGTACTAGCCGTACTAGCCGTACTAGCCGTACTAGCCGTACTAGCCGTACTAGCCGTACTAGCCGTACTAGCCGTACTAGCCTTCACGAGGTAGGGGTTGTAAGCCAGTTGACTTGTTTAATTGGCGACGAACAGACTAGGGTGGCTGCTAATTAGGCCACTGTCAGCGACTCTTTTACAGATCCTGCAACGTGAATGTCCCTGTACATCCAGTTGCCGATCACAAAAGATTCCAAAAGATGGCGAATATATAGAAATGAGAACCTACCGTACGTGTGTTCTTACCGTACCTCACTGGTCTAATTGGGCTTAATCTCCCGAGAGTTTAAAAACAAGTTGATTTGTACACGTATATTTAATTATATTCCCGGACTAGGGACCCGGCCTCATCTGTTGCAGGTGCAGATGGGGTTGCGACACACTTGCAGGTACAGGAGCGGGCATGCACGTCTCCTGTATTTGATTCTCCCGCATGCAGGACGGCCGATAGGTCAACCGTGCAGCAGGTTGCTGCATATAACGTACGACGCCACAGCATGAACTATAGAGACGCTCCGGTGTCTTTAGATGAATGCTCGTGCTATAGTCAGTCGGGAGGCGGTGGCGCCCATTTTCTTCATAAGGAAATAAACGACCGCGTTCGGAAGGGTGCAAACAGCCTTTCGTCCACTAAATTGCATACTGTACGGGAGTCGAGTCTGGCGCTGGGACAGGTCGATTCCGAAGGAAAACCTAGCACAAAATCAGTGCTGACAATGTCCTTCCGGCATTGTGAGTTTAGAAGTCATAAGCATCCTGTAATAGACGGGCACAACATCCTACCGTCAAGTCTAAAAGAGTTCTTCAAAATAAGAACTCCAATTGAGGATTTATTTATACCCGAGAGCGCTCAGGATATACCTGTTGTCCGTTCTGCTGATAGTAGAAAGGAGGTAGAGAACAACCCGGTTGTCGTAGTACCTGTCCCGTTTACATACTTTGTGTGTCTCATGTGTAACACCGGTTATACAGAAATAAGAAAATTGACAACTCACCTACACAAGCCTTGGAGGCTAGTGGGCAAGGGTGAAAGCTAAATAACACCATAGCATGCACTTCATTAGCAGATGACACTGCCTTGTGCTCTGACAGTTCTGAAGGAATGCGTGCACTCCTAAAGATTTTCGAACAGTTTTGTCATCTGACTGGTATGAACATCAATGCCAGTAAAGTGCAGCGTTCTCGATAGAACCTTTGCATAAAACGTATGCTCTAAACATTACCCGTTCTTTTCAGGTCGACTCAGAAACCATACCATGGGTTGAACCAGGTACCAGTAATGGATATCTTGGAGCACTATTCGATCCTTGGAATGGCCTGGAAAAATTCGAGGGCGTATCTACATTAGATACATGGTGCAAAGCATTTCTCAAACTCCGTCAGAAAGTGGATATTCTAGTTAGAAACATCTGAAACTCAAATTAAAAAGCTAGACGATACCATCAGATACTGGATCAAACTGTGCTACACTGAAAGAATCAGCGTGTTTGCCCTTGGCCGACAGGTCTGGGTAATCCGTTGAACCTCTTTCGTGCTAGGGATAGGGACTTGTAATTATTTCCCTTCAACGAGGAATGCCCAGTAAGCGCGAGTCATCAGCTCGCGTTGATTACGTCCCTGCCCTTTGTACACACCGCCCGTCGCTACTACCGATTGAATGGTTTAGTGAGATCATCGGATCGGCCGTGTCGGTTTTACCGTTCACGTGCCGAAAAGACGCTCAAACTTGATCATTTAGAGGAAGTAAAAGTCGTAACAAGGTTTCCGTAGGTGAACCTGCGGAAGGATCATTAACGCAATCGCAAGAACGTTTTGTCACCCAGCACGGCCGACTCGCACGCGAGTCTGCCTGGTCGTGGCTAGAAGGAGGGCCGGACGGTAAGCGACCGGCTGGCGAAAACCAATCGAACTTGGGAGTGCACTAGCGAAAACCGCCCGACCTTCCGAGGTGTTCGGAATGCTTTTCGGGGCCGCCCGTGGTCTGGTTCGGTGGCTCTGCTTGAAGGACGCGCCCGGACCGGCGCCTCCGCTCCCGTTCTTTGTTTTTTCTCAAACGAAAATCTTTTTTTTTGTTGCACTCTGTAAGCGTTGAAAACGCAAGTTGCGAACAATTCTTAGTGGTGGATCACTCGACTCGTGCGTCGATGAAGAACGCAGCCAGCTGCGTTAACTAATGTGAATTGCAGGATACATTGATCATCGACACTCCGAACGCACATTGCGGCCCGGGTCCTCGCGATCCGGACCACGTCCGTCTGAGGGTCGGCAATGCGACGCATCGCGCCCGTTCCGTTTACACAAGACGGAACGGATGCGGACCAGCGCCCGACTGAGCCCGGCGGCTGCACGTTCAGCCTGTCGAGCCGGGTGAATTCAGATGCAGCGTGTTTCTCAGGCCGCTTCCCTCCGAGAGGAAGAGGCGGTTGGACTGGCAGGGGAACCTTCCGCCCGCGGATCGAGCACCATCTCTCGGAGCCGCCCAGAAGCATCGGCCTGGCCTCTCAACACGGCACACTAGACCTACCAACTCGACCTCAGATCGGGCGAGAATACCCGCTGAATTTAAGCATATTACTAAGCGGAGGAAAAGAAACTAATAAGGATTCCCTCAGTAGCGCCGAGTGAAGCGGGAACAGCCCAGCGCCGAATCCCCGTGCCTGAACGGTACGCGGGAAATGTGGCGTAAGAAAGCCCTACTCCGCGCGTGTGCTCGGGCTCACGTCTTTCTCATCGAGGCCTTCCCATAGAGGGTGTCAGGCCCCCACGGCCTGGGCCGCGTGCGGACCACGGTTTTCAGGAGTCGGGTTGTTTTGGAATGCAGCCCAAAGACGGGTGGTAAACTCCATCCAAGGCTAAATACTGGCACGAGTCCGATAGCGAACAAGTACCGTGAGGGAAAGTTGAAAAGAACTTTGAAGAGTAAAAAAGTACGTGAAACCGCTAAGAAGCAAACGGGTGGGCCCGCAATGTGGCACGAAAGATTCAGCGCGTTCGGGAGCACGTCCGTCTCTCTGCAGGATCCGCAAGGACCGGCCGAGTGACGGCTCGTCCCTCCGTCGCGTGCACTTCTTGCGTACGTAGACCTGACGACCGGCCGGTAGTCCACCAGAATGCCGATCGGCAGGTTCCTCCCACGATCGTTCGCGGCACGGGAGAGCTTATAACCGATCTCCAGCGGCTGGACGCCCGGTCGAGGAAGGGAATCCGCGTCTGCCCTCTTTCGGGAGGGCTGGGCCGCCTGTCTCCCGCGAGTTAGATCGGAGCGGGACTGTTCTCAGTGTCGTTTCGGTGCAGCTTTCGGCTGCGCAGGTTCGGTCTCAACAGGCGCCCAGGGTCGGTCAGCGAGGTCGGTAGCCCACCCGACCCGTCTTGAAACACGGACCAAGGAGTCTAACACGCCCGCGAGTCGTAGGGACTTTGAAGCCCGAAGGCGCAATGAAAGTGAAAGCCAGTCCGTCTGGCCGAGGTGGGATCCCGTCGCTCGGCGGCGGGCGCACCACTGCCCCGTCTCGATCGCTCTGTCGGCGAGGCGGAAGAGGACCGTGTGCGTTAGGACCCGAAAAATGGTGAACTATGCCTGAGCAGGACGAAGCCAGAGGAAACTCTGGTGGAAGTCCGCAGCGATTCTGACGTGCAAATCGATCGTCAAACTTGGGTATAGGGGCGAAAGACTAATCGAACCATCTAGTAGCTGGTTCCCTCCGAAGTTTCCCTCAGGATAGCTGGTGCTCGAACGCAGTTTTATCTGGTAAAACGAATGATTAGAGGCCTTGGGGCCGAAACTACCTCAACCTATTCTCAAACTTTAAATTGGTAAGAAGTCCGACTCGCTCGATTGGAGCCGGGCGACGAATGCGAGTGCCCAGTGGGCCACTTTTGGTAAGCAGAACTGGCGCCGCGGGATGAACCGAACGCCGGGTTACGGCGCCCGATTGGGACGCTCATCAGATCCCAGAAAAGGTGTTTGTTGATACAGACAGCAGGACGGTGGCCATGGAAGTCGGAATCCGCTAAGGAGTGTGTAACAACTCACCTGCCGAATCAACTAGCCCTGAAAATGGATGGCACTGAGCGTGCCGCCTATACCCGGCCGTCGGGGCAGAGGAGGTAAGCCCCGACGAGTAGGAGGGTCGCTGCGGTGAGCGTTGAAGCCGCCGTGGGTGGGTGGAGCCGCCGTGGGTGCAGATCTTGGTGGTAGTAGCAAATATTCAAGTGAAAGCCTTGAGGGCCGAGTGTGGAGAAGGGTTCCATGTGAACAGCCGTTGCACATGGGTCAGTCGATCCTAAGCTATAGGGTAGTTCCGTTCCGAGCGGTGGCGTAGGCCTCTCGTGGGTCGCGCCCCTTATGCGAAAGGGAATCGGGTCAATATTCCCGAACCCGAATGCGGAAGTCGCTGCCTCGCGCAGCCAGTGCTGCAAAGCAAACGAACTCGGAGACGCTGGCGGGAGCCCCGGGAAGAGTTGTCTTTTCTTTGTAAGGGTCGGGCGCCCTGGAATCGGTTCGCCCGGAGATAGGGGCTGCGGGCCCGTAAAGCACCGCGGCTCTTGCGGTGTCCGGTGCGCTTCCGCTGGCCCTTGAAAATCTGAGGGACACCGACTGATTTTCGCCTCGGCTCGTACCCATAACCACAGCCGGTCTCCAAGGTGAATAGCCTCTGGCCGATAGAACAATGTAGGGAAGTCGGCAAATTAGATCCGTAACTTCGGGAAAAGGATTGGCTCTAAGGGCTGGGTCGGTCGGGCTGGGGAGTGAAGCGGGACCGGGCGCGTGCCGTGACTGGGCGAGGCCTGCGCAAGCAGGGCGAGCCGGGACTAGTGCCGGGCCCATTCCGTGGACCTTCCTGGCTTGGGGGTCTTTCGGGGTCGCTTCGGCCGGCGCCAAACAGCCAACTTAGAACTGGTACGGACACGGGGAATCCGACTGTCTAATTAAAACAAAGCATTGCGACGTCCGCAACCATGGCATTAACGCAATGTGATTTCTGCCCAGTGCTCTGAATGTCAAAGTGAAGAAATTCAACGAAGCGCGGGTAAACCAAATGTAGTGAATGTCTTTGTAAATCCAGTTGCCGATCACAAAAGATTCCAAAAGATGGCGAATATATAGAAATGAGAACCTACCGTACGTGTGTTCTTACCATACCTCACTGGTCTAATTGGGGTTTCTCTTAGGTTAATCTCCCGATAGTGTAAAAACAAGTTGATTTGTACACGTATATTTAATTATATTCCCGGACTAGGGACCCGGCCTCATCTGTTGCAGGTGCAGATGGGGGTTGCGACACACTTGCAGGTACAGGAGCGGGCATCCTGTAATAGACGGGCACAACATCCCACCGTCAAGTCTAAAAGAGTTCTTCAAAATAAGAACTCCAATTGAGGATTTATCTATACCTGAGAGCGCTCAGGATATACCTGTTGTCCGTTCTGCTGATAGTAGAAAGGAGGTAGAGAACAACCCGGTTGTGGTAGTACCTGTCCCGTTTACATACTTTGTGTGTCCCATGTGTAACACCGGTTATACAGAAATAAGAAAATTGACAACTCACCTACACAAGCATACCGATGCGAGTGTACTATTTAAATGCGGAAAATGTGGGAAGTTTTCCAAAACGGGGCACGGTGCTACCATACACTACGCCAAATGTAGTATATTGGAACAACCTACTAGGGTGGAAGCTAAATAACACCACAGCCTGCACTTCATTAGCATACGCAGATGACACTGCCTTGTGCTCTGACAGTTCAGAAGGAATGCGTGCACTCCTAAAGATTGTCGAACAGTTTTGTCATCTGACTGGTCATCAATGCCAGTAAAAGTGCAGCGTTCTCGATAGAACCTTTGCATAAAACGTATGCTCTAAACATGACCCGTTCTTTTCAGGTCGACTCAGAAACCATACCATGGGTTGAACCAGGTACCAGTAATGGATATCTTGGAGCACTATTCGATCCTTGGAATGGCCTGGAAAAATTCGAGGCGTATCTACATTAGATACATGGTGCAAAGCATTTTTCAAACCCCGTCAGAAAGTGGATATTCTAGTTAGAAACATCTGAAACTCAAATTAAAAAGCTAGACGATACCATCAGATACTGGATCAAACTGTGGCTCAAACTACCCAATTGCATATCAACGCATTTGTTGTATACCTCCGCTAGAGACGGTGGACTAGGAGTTCCCTGCTTGTCACAATCTGTTCTATCTGCAAGGTTGCATAATCTAGGCCGGTGCCTAGATTCGTCCGATCATTTTGTTCGTAGCTGGGCGGAAGGTAAAGGATTCGCCGATCGAATTCAAAAGCTCGCTACTAAATGGAAGCTGGACATTCCACACCGAAAGAAGCTTAATCGCAAATGGAAAGAGGAAAGACAACGCAATTGGGCCGCTCAAGGATCGCAAGGCATTGGTGTAGAAAACTGGAAGGGATCGAAAGTTTCAAATCACTGGATTTCAAAACGATCATTCCTAAAAGAAGGGAGTACATATCAGCATTGTTACTGCGAAGCAACACCTATCCTACTAGAGAAGTCGTTTCCAGAGGTAGAGAAGGAAGAGATGTGCGATGTAGAAGGTGTCTGACCACTATTGAGACAGTAGGTCACATTTCCGGTTGGTGCTACGTAGTTAAGGAAGCAAGAATCAGGCGTCATAATAACGTCTGCATGAAGCTTGGTCAACGGGAACTTTAAAACCCGATATTTTACTGGTTAAGGATGATCGCGCTCTGATTGTGGACCCCACGGTGGTATTGGACAATTGTAGTCGGAGTCTATCATTAACTGCGAGAAAAAAGATCTCAAAATACAGTTGTTTGATACCACAGGTGAGGAACTCGACCGGGGCCGAACAAGTGACTGTTATACCAGTAGTGATTGGAGCTAGAGGCACATGGGGTGCCGAAAACAACGCAATTGTTGAAGCTGGAACAGATTACCTTAAAAGTCTTGTGCGATACAATCCAATTATTTGCTGCATTCATGGATTGTTAACCATGATAAGGAATGTGTACTTGTGGTTAGTCCATTTTAATTTAACATGAAGGAGGACCCAAAAATGAGGACAGGTACGTAGTGGGCTACGTAAGATTGTGTCTTGTGTACCATGAGGGAATAACACCTATCCCTTGCCTTCAACGGATATGTGTAAGATCGGGTTACACATATTTCGGTGTCAAGGAGATTCTCGCACATAGACGTGAATATCCTTGACGGGACAGTGTGGAAGGTTTCTCGTCATTTTCAGTGACGCCTACTGTCTTAAGGTGGAAAGACTTGAAGTTGTGGCAGTTTCTACTGCTGTACCTAAGTCATCTAATAGCCAAATGCCTCGTCATCTAATTAGTGACGCGCATGAATGGATTAACGAGATTCTCACTGTCCCTATCTACTATCTAGCGAAACCACAGCCAAGGGAACGGGCTTGGCAGAATTAGCGGGGAAAGAAGACCCTGTTGAGCTTGACTCTAGTCTGACCTTGTGAAGAGACATGAGGGGTGTAGAATAGGTGGGAGGCTCACGCCGCCGGTGAAATACCACTACTTTCATCGTTTCTTTACTTATCTGGTGATGCGGGAAGCGGGCCCACCGGGTCCACGATTCTAGCGTTAAGCGCGACTTGTCGCGCAACCCGCTCCGGAGACAGCGTCAGGCGGGGAGTTACGGTACATCTGTCCAATGGTAACGCAGGTGACCCGGGTCGGGCCGGGCCGGGCCTAGCCTAGCCTAGCATAGCCTAGCCTAGCCTAGCCTAGCCCAGCCCAGCCTAGCCCGGCCAGGTCGGGTCTAGCCGGGCCTAGCCTAGCCTAGCCTAGCCAAGCCAAGCCAATCTTACGCTCAGTCTATATCGGTTAGCAACGGAGGCCGGAAAAAATTATAAAATTATAGTTTCTATTGATACTTTTAGCCTAATTACTAGTCTCTAAACCCATGTCTATTCTAGTAGTAGCTGTGTTGGTTTGTGTGACGTGTGTGTTAGTTAGGTATGACACAGTCCGAGTAATAGGCCTAAGTCAGCAAAATTAAACAATAAACATTACACAAAAATACATTTTTTATTCTCGTTTTTAAAGTTTCTTTGAGTACATGCATATTGTTTGATAATAAAATAGCAGAATTAAAAAATTACAGTACACACATTATACACATTCTTTATTTATTTCTTTGGGCTATGTCCAATTACTACTTAGTTTAATGTCTTGTCTAGCTGTCGATTAGCCTCCACACATTTGCATAGTAGTGGACGTGTGTGTGAAAAAGAGTGCGCGAAGGCGAGAATCCTATGCCTATTGTAGAAAGAATCGTATCGCAGTTGTGTAAATCACTTCTAGTTGCTATACGCTTGGGTGCACACGGAACAACAAATTTAACTTAACTGATGAATTATTCATGTTTATTTTGTGACGTTTCATTGTTGTATTTTTTACATTACTTTCAGTAATTTTAGGTTGTTGTTTTTAGTCGCGTGGAAGCGACTCTATAGTTCACTATGTCGGTCGGTCGGTCGGTCTGTCGGTCCGGTATCACTATGCGTTTTATCGCTTTCTGACCTTATCTTGATATCAGTTTAATCTAGGTAGGTCAATTTTTCACAGTATATTCCTTATGGCCAGGAATCAATGTGGTTATGTTTTCACGGTGCGCAATAAAAAATTACGCGGTCTACGCACGATTTAACGAAATCACGTTTGTAATCATATCTTCACAACCATGAATCACAATTAAATAAAATTTGGTACTCATAAATTTCAGGGCATAAATCATCATATGGCAATACAATTACGTATGTAACGCATGCGTACGCGCGCTTAACATTTTCAAAATTTATTTTCGATGAAATAAGAGTACATTTCAGGCAATTTTAAGCGTTTACAAAATTGCCATGAGTGCGCATATTTTTGCGCGCGCACTGCGCGTTAAATGTTATTGCGCACTCTTTTTGCCCGATTTCTGTTTTCTTGACTCACTTTTCAACTCGAAATTACGTTATACGAGCACGTCAAAAGTGACAGGCTACGCACGTGTAAATTTAAAAAAAATAAATGTTTTTAAACATTTCAACATTTTTAAACATGTTCAGTAATTTCGGTCAGTATAGTTCACTCTCTCTGTCTGTCGGTCTGTCTGTCGGTCTGTCTGTCTGTCGGTCTGTCTGTCGGTCCGGTATCACTATGTATTGTAGCACGCGACTTAATGGCTGTTGGCCTTGTTTTCAGTAACTTAGCTTTTCCCATTCTACTTAGGCCTACTGAATGAAACATGTATAACTTTTTAGGCTAGCTAAAAAAAACAATATTTAAGTTTAAATTACTTACTAGCTTCAAATTATTTGGGTAAAATTATTATCACGGTAAGTTTCAACAATATAAGAATGAACTACTGTATTATCAATGAATTTAAGAACAAAATCTACAGTATCCAATTTCAGGCCTAGATTAGGGTCTAAAGGCTGGTTTCCTGTCGACGTAAGAACATCACTTTTGTTGCGACTACGTCGATTTGTCGTAAGAAATGCGGATTTTACAGGAAACCGATTACGATCGAAAATTTATAAAATCGACGTAACGTAAGAAAAATGGTAACGACAAACGATTTTACAGGAAACCGATGACCTAACAATTGTTGCGTTACGACGTTTTCTTCAGATTTTACAGGAAACCGGGATTTTTTATCTTACGCTTGAATGAACGCCCTTGCGTCACGTTTCTTACGTCTCTTACGAAAGTTGACTTGAATGACCTTACAGTGAAATATAGCCGGACAATAACATTTGTATGTAATTATCGTACTACTACAATTTTAGCCCACTTTACGATGTTGTACAATGTACATACTTTACAAATGCACAGTAGTTTCAAAATAATATTGTTCTAATCAGGGAGTTTACAACTCATATCAAAATATAATACTCTTATTTATGGACGTGCAATAAACAATCCGCATTGAAACCGACATTCTTCTGTTCTATTTGTCAGTAGAAACGTCACGATAATGAACATTTGCAACAAGATAAGATATATAGAAAGCCCTTGTAAGCAATATAATATTATTATGTAACTTTAAAAAAAAATGTTTGCTTGATTTTGTATAATTTATATTGTTTTGTCAAATTTATTCTTATTATAGGTAAATAATGGGTATCTAATAATAATAATAGGAATCCCGAAATGATTTGCCGTTTTTTAATTTTGAAAACTATTTAAGGCTAGGCCTACTAAGGCCAGAATAATTAATTCATATTTTGGTTCATACAATAGTGCATAGGTCTAGCCTATTAGCCTGGCTCCTAGGCTAGTTTGATTATATTTTGGTCAAATCCATTCCTATTAGTACAGTATTAATTAAGTATTACTAGATGGTACGCTCGCTTCGCTCGCGTACCATCTAGGTCGTGCCCACAGATGGTTCTCGAATATAGGCCTACAGTAATTTCAGCGTAACAAAACTGGCGATTTCAAATGTACGTACCGCAGGACTATAATACATTGTCGTTTACAGAAACGAATAAATAGACACGATGATTTATGTAGTCAACTAAAATTAGCACCCTGGGAATTACTTCCGAAGGAGAAACTTTTCACAAAATGAGTCCAAATTTTTGATTTGGACACATTTAAAGAAACCCAATTTGTGTTTTGTATGTAACATTAGGGTTGAGGGATGGGAAAGCGGATAGGTACAAAGAGGAACAATTTTTAAATATATTCTTTATCCACTCAGTAACGAAATATTTTGTTCATGTTTTATAAGCATATACATAATATACCTCTAAATACAGTAAAACATTTGCGATTTAATACTTTGTTAAAACTGTCACTGTCATAATCGATTGAAATATTAAAGTACATGTCACGATACACCACTACGACGTTTATATTTTTGGTAATTATTAATTAATACAAACGTTGAGAAGGAACTGTCAGTATAAAGTGTATTTGTATATAATAATGTGTTTATATATCTAACAGTTTATTATTATCTAAAGGCTGGTTTCCTGTCGACGTAAGAACATCACTTTTGTTGCGACTACGTCGATTTGTCGTAAGAAATGCGGATTTTACAGGAAACCGATTACGATCGAAAATTTACAAAATCGACTCAACGTAAGAAAAATGGTAACGACAAACGATTTTACAGGAAACCGATGACCTAACAATTGTTGCGTTACGACGTTTTCTTCCGATTTTACAGGAAACCGGGATTTTTGATCTTACGCTTGAATGAACGCCCTTGCGTCACGTTTCTTACGTCTCTTACGAAAGTTGACTTGAAGTCAACTTTCGCAAGAGACGTAAGCGCAATCGTAACAAGCAACCAATGAGCGACAAGAGTTATGACGTAATGTGTATGTCCTTATAGTGAAATAAAGCCGGACAATAACATTTGTATGTATTTACTACTATAATTTTAGCCCACTTTACGATGTTGTAGGCCTACATACTTTACAAATGCACAGTAGTTTCAATATAGGCATAAATAATGTTCTAATCAGGGAGTTTATCGTTTAATTTTCATGTAAATGAGTTAGCAAACAGTATTTCTAGAATAATTGGTGTCTTAAACAAAGTGAAGTCTATGTTATCAAGTAACATCTTGTTAACGGTATACAATGCACTTATATTACCTAGAATAACGTATGCTATCACAGTATGGGGTGCTACTTCTGCTACAAATTTAAACCGTATACATATTCTCCAGAAAAAAGCACTTAGAAATATTTGTCATGTTCATTTTATGCATCCTTCTCATCCACTTTTTATTTCGACCCAAACATTAAATATTTTTGACCTTTATACGAAACACACTGTTATATTTATGTATCAATATAAACATAATCTATTACCTGAATCATTTAATAACTTATTTATTACATCTGCCTCATTCCATAATTACTCAACTAGAAACAGGTCAAACTACTGTCCACAACTAAAACGCACCAAAGTCGGACAGCAATGTATTTCCTACCAAGGAACACATATTTGGAACAATTTAACAGACTATATAAAACAATCCCCCACTTTAAGTTTGTTTAAACAGAGATTAAAGCAATATTATAACAATAGAAATATTTAAGTTAAGTAAATCACATTATGTTATTTTGGTTTGTTCTTTTTGTTTGTACTAATTGTTTGATCTTTTTGTTAGGGTTACATGCTTAAAGCACTTGTACTTATTTTGTATCCCATTCCATTATCTTATTATTTGTATTGTATTTGTATATGTTTTTATATTGATTATGGAATAAAAATGTCGATGAATTGAATTGAATTGGTTTACAACTCATATCAAAATCTAATACTCTTATTTATGGACGTGCAATAAACAATCAACATCGGTAGAAACGTCGCAAAAATGAACATTTGCAACAAGATAAGATATAGAAAGCCCCTTTGTAAGCAATATAATATTATTATGTAACTTTAAAAAAAAATTGTTTCCTTGATTTTGTATAATTTATATTGTTTTGTTAAATTTATTCTTATTATAGGCCTGTAAATAATGGGTATCTTACTGCGGTTAGTACTATATCATGCTCGATTAGATATGCTTATAGGCCCATAGGCCAATGCTGGGCCTAGGTAGGTCTAATAATAATAGGCTAGGGGCCTAGGCTAGTTTGATTATTTGGTCAAATCCAATTCCTATTAGTACAGTATTAATTAAGTATTTTACTAATACTAGGGCCTAGCCTACTGAAAATAATATGTTGGTGTGCTGCACTGACACTGCTGCTGAGTAGCTACAGGTACAATAACATTCAACATTTCGCGCGAATAATGATAAAACCCGCTCTAAAAAGAAACACCAATCAGAGATGTTGTTTCAAATACGTCATAAATCCGACCGACGTAAGAAAAAAATTTCAACTTTCGTAACAACACTAAAATCGACGTAAGCATACGACGTGTGTTTCACAGCCAAAATTTCAACTTTCGGGAGCAGCATAACTACAGATGTTTCTAAGCGGCCCGACACGATCTTGACTAAGGTCAACGACGTCAAGTTTTTCTCAACTTTCGTAAGAGACGTAAGAAACGTATGAAACGCAAGAATCGTTGCAAAATTCGACTTCTTACGTCGACAGGAAACCAGCCTTAACAGGACGAACATTCACAGTAAGAAATTTTCGATTCAAATGAGTTCCAAAAATAGTTATTTACAGTATTGTCAAAGTATTGCAAGTTTATCCTCAAAGGGCCCATATATTTACCTACCGTATGTGTTAAGCCAAGGGCTCATAAATTTACCTACAGTACTTGTGTTAAACCAAACTCTGGCAGACTGAGAGATTGGGATGTTCCATTCATCGCAAATCAATACATTTGTATAATCGTATATTAAATCTATCAAAATAGTATTTTTTAAAGAAAATCGGCCTGTCTTCAACATTATGATGGTGTACTCTAGCTGTTCAACCGGTTTTCAGCTATTAAAAACAATTATCGTAGGAGGAGATAGGAAAATGCGAAGCCTCCTCGCATTTTTGTGGCGGGTATTTTTCAAGATGGACATCCATTAGACAGTGTATACCACGATCGGAAAACACCCCTATTTGGGGCAAATCGTTGAACCTAAATTCGTTTTAATCGTCAATAACTAATTATCTAACTTAATTTAATTAGTAAACAGGGTTACATCAGGTGGTTTAAATCAGTACCGAAAGTACGAACCAACTTTATATACCATTGAGTGAAAATTCTAGAAGTAAGGCGCGATTTACCGAATTTTGCCCTTACGTAAATTTATATATAGATTACTAATACTAGGGCCTAGCCTATCTAATAAAAATAATATGTTGGTGTGCTGCACTGACACTGAGTAGGTACAGGTACAATAACAACATTCAACATTTCGCGCGAAAAATGATAAAACCCGCTCTAAAAAGAAACACCAATCATAGATGTTGTTTCAAATACGTCATAAATCTGACCGACGAAAGAAAAAAATTTCAACTTTCGTAACAACACTAAAATCGACGTAAGCATACGACGTGTGTTTCACAGCCAAAATTTCAACTTTCGGGAGCAGCATAACTACAGATGTTTCTCTGCGGCCTGACACGATCTTGACTAACGTCAACGACGTCAATTTTTTCTCAACTTTCGTAAGAGACGTATGAAACGCAAGAGTCGTTGCAAAATTCGACTTCTTACGTCGACAGGAAACCAGCCTTAAGCGGCCACCAACGAAAGCGGCCGCTAGTTCAATAATCTGTATGGAAGGCCATGTGTGCTTCGATTGTTGTTCCCATTTTTTCCGGCCTCCGTTGCTAACCGACATAGTCTGAGCGTAGGCTTGGCTAGGCTAGGCTAGGCTAGTCTAAGCTAGGCCCGGCCCGACCCGACCCGACCCGACCCGGCTGGGCTAGGCTAAGCTAGGCTAGGCTAGGACCGGTCGCGCAATATGATTTTTTTTTTCTTCAATATTATGACGCACACGCGCGCACACCTCTTTTGAAGGTCCTCGAAATGTAACCTTGTCTACGCCGCCGGTTAGCCGGTGATAATGTGTAGTTTGATGATGATTTTTTTAGTTGCCATTTTTTCCGGCCTCCGTTGCTAACCGATATAGACTGAGCGTAAGCTTGGCTTGGCTTGGCTTGGCTAGGCTAGGCTAGGCTAGGCCCGGCCCGACCCGGCTGGGCTGGGCTGGGCTAGGCTAGGCTAGGCTAGGCTAGGCTAGGCTAGGCTAGGCTAGGCCCGACCCGGCTAGGCTAGGCTAGGCTAGGCTAGGCTAGGCTAGGCTAGGCTAGGCTAGGCTAGGCTAGGCTAGGCCGCACGATTAAAAATTTGTTCTTCTTCAGTTTGATGACGCACAGGCGCGCACACCACTTTTGAAGGTCCTCAAAATGTAACCTCGTCTACGCCGCCGGTTAGCCGGTGATAATGTGTAGTTTGATGATGATTTTTTTAGTTGCCATTTTTTCCGGCCTCCGTTGCTAACCGATATAGACTGAGCGTAAGCTTGGCTTGGCTAGGCTAGGCTAGGCTAGGCTAGGCTAGGCCCGACCCGACCCGACCCGATCCGACACGGCTGGGCTAGGCTAGGCTAGGCTAGGCTAGGCTAGGCTAGCCTAGGCCGCGCGATTTAAATTTTTTTCTTCTTCAGTTTGATGACGCACACGCGCGCACACCACTTTTGAAGGTCCTCGAAATGCAACCTCGTCTACGCCGCCGGTTAGCCGGTGATAATGTGTAGTTTGATGATGATTTTTTTTAGTTTCCATTTTTTCCAACCTCCGTTGCTAACCGATATAGTCTGACCGTCGTAGGTATATATATGGGGGAGTGTTGTCACGTACAACAGTATAGCATAGCATAGCATTGAATGCGATGCTTATTGTACTTGCTCCCTTGGCCGACCCGATGAACGCCCGATCGCGTTCGACTGTGGTTAGGCCGCCTGTGCTCTTGCCTGTGCACCGGTAAAGGCTCGGCGGGGCGAGGCGGGCGCGATGACTTGTCTGCGCTCGCTCGCCGGTCATTCGCGTGCGTCCGTTTTTTTGATAATCGAAGTGATTTGTGGCCTGGCTTTGGACGTTAGAACCCGAGAGTTTCGAACGCGAAGCGCAGCGTCCCTATTCGGGCGCGGCCTTCGTTTCTCCCGAGGCCTTAGTCAGTCAAGAAGGTTTTTTCAGCCCACGCACTCCTGTCCATCGCGACGGATGCGCTTTAACCGTGCAATCGGTTTAGGCTAGATATCTGGTTGATCCTGCCAGTAGTCATATGCTTGTCTCAAAGATTAAGCCATGCATGTCTAAGTACAAGCTTGTACCAAGCGAAACTGCGGATGGCTCATTAAATCAGTTATGGTTCCTTGAAACTGAGTTACCTACATGGATAACTGTGGTAATTCTAGAGCTAATACATGCGAACAAGCGCCGACCTAGCGGAAGGCGTGCTTTTATTAGGAACAAGGCCAATGCGGGCTTGCCCGCTCCCCTTGGTGAACTCTGGATAACTTTGCTGATCGCGCACGGTCTAGCACCGGCGACGGATCCTTCAAATGTCTGCCCTATCAACTTTCGATGGTACGTTATGCGTCTACCATGGTCGTCACGGGTAACGGAGAATCAGGGTTCGATTCCGGAGAGGGAGCTTGAGAAACGGCTACCACATCCAAGGAAGGCATCAGGCGCGCAAATTACCCACTCCTGACACAGGGAGGTAGTGATGAAAAATAACAATACAGGTCTCTCTCGAGGCCCTGTAATTGGAATGAGTACATTTTAAATCCTTTAACGAGGATCTATTGGAGTGCAAGTCTGGTGCCAGCAGCCGCGGTAATTCCAGCTCCAATAGCGTATATTAAAGCTGTTGCAGTTAAAAAGCTCGTAGTTGGATCTTGGTCTTAGGCTCGCGGTCCGCCGCAAGGCGTGTCACTGCCCGTCCTGGCCTTTCTCTCGGTTTTCACCCGGTGCTCTTGATTGAGTGGCGGGGGTGACCGGAACGTTTACTTTGAAAAAATTAGAGTGTTCAAAGCAGGCCATACGCCTGAATAGCAGAGCATGGAATAATGGAATAGGACCTTGGTTCTATTGCGTTGGTTTTCGGAACTCGAGGTAATGATTAAGAGGCACTGACGGGGGCATTCGTATTGCGGTGTGAAAGGTGAAATTCTTGGATCGCCGCAAGACGACCGACTGCGAAAGCATTTGCCAAGAATGTTTTCATTAATCAAGAACGAAAGTTAGAGGTTCGAAGGCGATCAGATACCGCCCTAGTTCTAACCATAAACGATGCCGACTGGCGATCCGCCGGCGTTACTCCAATGACGCGGCGGGCAGTCTACGGGAAACCAAAGTCTTTGGGTTCCGGGGGAAGTACGGTTGCAAAGGTGAAACTTAAAGGAATTGACGGAAGGGCACCACCAGGCGTGGAGCCTGCGGCTTAATTTGACTCAACACGCAAAAACTCACCCGGCCCGGACACAGTGAGGATTGACAGATTGCGAGCTATTTTGTGGGTGGTGGTGCATGGCCGTTCTTAGTTGGTGGAGCGATTTGTCTGGTTAATTCCGATAACGAATGAGACTCTGGCTTGCTAAATAGTTGCGCCACCCGTTGCGGTGGGCGCTTAACTTCTTAGAGGGACAAGTGGCGTTTAGCCACGCGAGATTGAGCAATAACAGGTCTGTGATGCCCTTAGATGTTCGGGGCCGCACGCGCGCTACACTGAAAGAATCAGCGTGTTTGCCCTTGGCCGACAGGTTTGGGTAATCCGTTGAACCTCTTTCGTGCTAGGGATAGGGACTTGTAATTATTTCCCTTCAACGAGGAATGTCCAGTAAGCGCGAGTCATCAGCTCGCGTTGATTACGTCCCTGCCCTTTGTACACACCGCCCGTCGCTACTACCGATTGAATGGTTTAGTGAGATCATCGGATCGGCCGTGTCGGTTTTACCGTTTACGTGCCGAAAAGACGCTCAAACTTGATCATTTAGAAGAAGTAAAAGTCGTAACAAGGTTTCCGTAGGTGAACCTGCGGAAGGATCATTAACGCAATCGCAAGAACGTTTTGTCACCCGGCACGGCCGACTCGAACGCGAGTCTGCCTGGTCGTGGCTAGAAGGAGGGCCGGACGGTAAGCGACCGGCTGGCGAAAACCAATCAAACTTGCGAAAACCGCCCGACCTTCCGAGGTTTTCGTGATGCTTTTCGGGGCCGCCCGTGGTCTGGTTCGGTGGCTCTGCTTGAAGGACGCTCCCGGACCGGCGACTCCACTCCCGTTCTTTGTTTTTTCTCAAACGAAAATCTTTTTTTTTTGTCGCACTCTGTAAGCGTTTAAAACGCAAGTTGCGAACAATTCTTAGTGGTGGATCACTCGGCTCGTGCGTCGATGAAGAACGCAGCCAGCTGCGTTAACTAATGTGAATTGCAGGATACATTGATCATCGATACTTTGAACGCACATTGCGGCCCGGGTCCTCGCGATCCGGACCACGTCCGTCTGAGGGTCGGCAATGCGACGCATCGCGCCCGTTCCGTTTACAAAAGACGGAACGGACGCGGACCAGCGCCCGACTGAGCACGGCGGCTGCA
>NC_092671.1:15897500-15900000 GCF_964355755.1 Antedon mediterranea | reverse complement strand
ACACCTCTACTCATTTCGATGGGGTCCGTGGTTCCATCTGGTACCTTGAATGACGTACATGTACCGGTGTACATGTCTTTAACCATACCGATGAAATGCTCGTGCACTCCAAACCTTCTAAGACCCTCGAACACATGTTCATGTGAAATTGTGTCGAAGGCCTTTGCCAAATCAAGGAACACTACCGAAAGATGTTGTCCACGATTCTTTGCCTCCTGAATCATGTCGGTTAGCAGGGTGATAATTTCATTGCATCCAGGAGCCTTAATAAAACCTCTCTGTCTTTCGTTTAGTGTTACCGCCTTTTGGAGTCGACTCGCCAGAATTCGTGTGTATAGTCTGAGCACGATAGAAGAAATAGTCAAGGGTCGCCAATCATTGATGGAATCGGAGTCGCCACTTCCTTTTGGCAACAAAATTGAACGGTTTTCTTTAAGATCCTTGGGGATCTTCCCACTGATAAGAAAAGAGTTGTACAGACTAGCGAGTACCGTATTGATGTTAGGGTTGCATTTTAGGTCCTCGAGAGTAACCTTATCTGGACCAGCAGCCGTTGCTGTTTTTGTGGCCTTTATGGCTGTATTCACTTCCTCCACCGTAATTGGCAACAATAAATTTTTATTGTCTACCCTTGCCTTGGGCGGAGGCAGATGACTGAGATCGACTTCAGTCGAACTAGCTGAAAATCTGTCTCTATACACCTCATGGATTTCATCCACTTTTAAAGGACACTCGCCACCCGTTTTTTGATCCAGAATTTCTATTGCCAGCTTTTTCCTGTCCCTATAGTACTGCCGCTGCATGTACTGAAAGCCGCTTGCCTTCTTTGCTGACCGCCTTCGTGGTTTTCGGTTACTCCTCTTTCGTACTTTTAATCTCTTATTGGTAGCAACCCGTTGGAGCTTCCCTTTTATCTTATCGTAACCGCTCACGTCTGAACTTTTCTCAATGGCTCGACTAAATGATGTTAGCACAAGATTTCCCAACTCTGTATTTGTTATCTGCCCCGTAGCAGATATTAAAGCTTCTTCGAAAGGCTCCTTTGGAATATCCTCTTTTCGCTGTGGTCTTTTTTGGCATTGGAACTCGGATGACAGGGAGTTGAACAGCTGATTTTGCCTTTGGACCGAAAAGTAGCCCTAGTGCTCGTCGTTTGTCACTCACCTGCTTGTTCGTTTTCGATAACAGCTGTTTAGCAATGTCACTATTGATCTGTCTGGACCCCTGAAATTCAGAGTTCAGATAAATTAGTTTTTCAACTTCTTCATCTGACCAGATTGACTTCTTAGATCTTTTGCTATTCTTTGCAATCTCTTCCCCTCTACTTCCGCCTGTTGAGCTTCCACCCTCTTTAAATTACGCAGGATAGGATGTCGGTGCCTTTCATGCTGGGAGAGACCCGTTTTGGTCTTAAATGCCTTGCCACAGGAGCAGACAAAGTCTAACACCTGGGCGGTAGTAGGTTGTTCCAATATACTACATTTGGCGTAGTGTATGGTAGCACCGTGCCCCGTTTTGGAAAACTTCCCACATTTTCCGCATTTAAATAGTACACTCGCATCGGTATGCTTGTGTAGGTGAGTTGTCAATTTTCTTATTTCTGTATAACCGGTGTTACACATGGGACACACAAAGTATGTAAACGGGACAGGTACTACCACAACCGGGTTGTTCTCTACCTCCTTTCTACTATCAGCAGAACGGACAACAGGTATATCCTGAGCGCTCTCAGGTATAGATAAATCCTCAATTGGAGTTCTTATTATCTTTTAGACTTGACGGTGGGATGTTGTGCCCGTCTATTACAGGATACTTATGACTTCTAAACTCACAATGCCGGAAGGAATCCCCGAATCCTGCCCGTGCATGCAAATTGCACGGTAGCTTGGAGGAATCCATCCTCTGCGAGAAAGGCGCAAAATCACTTGCAGACGACTTGGGTATGGATCGAGGTGTCGTGACTAGCAGAGCATCCGTTTCGCTGCGATCTACTAAAACTAAACCTTACATGATCCGCGAGATTTGTCCGCACAAGACGGGCAAACCAGCGGTGGGTGGTCGAGCATTCATCACATAGATGCTTCGAAACATTACTTGCAGTATAAAAAACGTTGTTTATGACGACGGGTAAATCTGTTCATATTAACCATATTAACCATATTAACCATATTAACCATTATTAACCATATTAACCATACTAAGAGGAGAGATTTCGCTTCATCCTTGGCCTTTTCTGCTTCATTTCTGTAGCGCGGGTAAACGGCGGGAGTAACTATGACTCTCGCTCGACCCAGCTCAGCCCGCTTAGTCTAGGCTAGGCTAGGCTAGGCCCGGCCCGCCTAAGCTCGCACCGTCTGTAGCCTAGGCCTGGTCTCTGGCCCGGCCCGGCTCGGCTAGGCTCGCCTATGCTAGGCTAGGACCGGCCGCGCGATATGATTTTTTTTTTCTTCAATATTATGACGCACACGCGCGCACGACGCCGCCGGTTAGCCGGTGATAA
>NC_092671.1:15887500-15890000 GCF_964355755.1 Antedon mediterranea | reverse complement strand
CGGCTGGGCTAGGCTAGGCTAGGCTAGGTGACCTACTGTCTCAATAGTGGTCAGACACCTTCTACATCGCACATCTCTTCCTTCTCTACCTCTGGAAACGGCTTCTCTAGTAGGATAGGTGTTACTTCGCAGTAACAATGCTGATATGTACTCCCCTTCTTTTAGGAATGATCGTTTTGAAATCCAGTGATTTGAAACTTTCGATCCCTTCCAGGTATCTACACCAATGCCTTGCGATCCTTGAGTGGCCCAATTGCGTTGTCTTTCCTCTTTCCATTTGCGATTAAGCTTCTTTCGGTGTGGAATGTCCAGCTTCCATTTAGTAGCGAGCTTTTGAATTCGATCGGCGAATCCTTTACCTTCCGCCCAGCTACGAACAAAATGATCGGACGAATCTAGGCACCGGCCTAGATTATGCAACCTTGCAGATAGAACAGATTGTGACAAGCAGGGAACTCCTAGTCCACCGTCTCTAGCGGAGGTATACAAGAAATGCGTCGATATGCAATTGGGTAGTTTGAGCCACAGTTTGATTCAGTATCTGATGGTATCGTCTAGCTTTTTAATTTGAGTTTTAGATGTGTTTGAAACGCAAAGCTTGTGCGAAATTCTTGGTATAACAAAGCTAACTAGAATATCCACTTTCTGACGGGGTTTGAGAAATGCTTTGTTAATACGTTTGCACCATGTATCTAATGTAGATACGCCCTCGAATTTTTCCAGGCCATTCCAAGGATCGAATAGTGCTCCAAGATATCCATTACTGGTACCTGGTTCAACCCATGGTATGGTTTCTGAGTCGACCTGAAAAGAACGGGTCATGTTTAGAGCATACGTTTTATGCAAAGGTTCTATCGAGAACGCTGCACTTTTACTGGCATTGATGTTCATACCAGTCAGATGACAAAACTGTTCGACAATCTTTAGGAGTGCACGCATTCCTTCAGAACTGTCAGAGCACAAGGCAGTGTCATCTGCGTATGCTAATGAAGTGCAGGCTGTGGTGTTATTTAGCTTCCACCCTTGCCCACTAGCCTCCAAGGCGCACAGGAGAGGGTCCATTGCAATGTTGAACAGGATAGGTGACATGGGATCACCTTGCTTCACACCTCTACTCATTTCGATGGGGTCCGTGGTTCCATCTGGTACCTTGAATGACGTACATGTACCGGTGTACATGTCTTTAACCATACCGATGAAATGCTCGTGCACTCCAAACCTTCTAAGACCCTCGAACACATGTTCATGTGAAATAGTGTCGAAGGCCTTTGCCAAATCAAGGAACACTACCGGAAGATGTTGTCCACGATTCTTTGCCTCCTGAATCATGTCGGTTAGCAGGGTGATATTTTCATTGCATCCAGGAGCCTTAATAAAACCTCTCTGTCTTTCGTTTAGTGTTACCGCCTTTTGGAGTCGGCTCGCCAGAATTCGTGTGTATCGTCTGAGCACGATAGAAGAAATAGTCAAGGGTCGCCAATCATTGATGGAATCGGAGTCGCCACTTCCTTTTGGCAACAAAAGTGAACGGTTTTCTTTAAGATCCTTGGGGATCTTCCCACTGATAAGAAAAGAGTTGTACAGACTAGCGAGTACCGTATTGATGTTAGGGTTGCATTTTATGTCCTCGAGAGTAACCTTATCTGGACCAGCAGCCGTTGCTGTTTTTGTGGCCTTTATGGCTGTATTCACTTCCTCCACCGTAATTGGCAACAATAAATTTTTATTGTCTACCCTTGCCTTGGGCGGAGGCAGATGACTGAGATCGACTTCAACCGAACTAGCTGAAAATCTGTCTCTATACACCTCATGGATTTCATCCACTTTTAAAGGACACTCGCCACCCGTTTTTTTATCCAGAATTTCTATTGCCAGCTTTTTCCTGTCCCTATAGTACTGCCGCTGCATGTACTGAAAGCCGCTTGCCTTCTTTGCTGACCGCCTTCGTGGTTTTCGGTTACTCCTCTTTCGTACTTTTAATCTCTTATTGGTAGCAACCCGTTGGAGCTTCCCTTTTATCTTATCGTAACCGCTCACGTCTGAACTTTTCTCAATGGCTCGACTAATATTTGTTATCTGCCCCGTAGCAGATATTAAGGCCTCTTCGAAAGGCTCCTTTGGAATTTCTTCTTTTCGCTGTGGTCTTTTTGGCATTGGAACTCGGATGACAGGGAACAGCTGATTTTGCCTTTGGACCGAAAAGTAGCCCTAGTGCACGTCCTTTGTCACTCACCTGCTTGTTCGTTTTCGATAACAGCTGTTTAGCAATGTCACTATTGATCTGTCTGGACCCCTGCAATTCAGAGTTCAGATAAATTAGTTTTTCAACTTCTTCATCTGACCAGATTGACTTCTTAGATCTTTTGCTATTCTTTGCCCTTTGCAATCTCTTCCCCTCTACTTCCGCCTGTTGAGCTTCCACCCTCTTTAAATTACGCAGGATAGGGTGTCGGTGCCTTTCATGCTGGGAGAGACCCGTTTTGGTCTTAAATGCCTTGCC
>NC_092671.1:15850000-15882500 GCF_964355755.1 Antedon mediterranea | reverse complement strand
TAGTAATAAATTATATTAAAAACACTATCATAAACTAAAGGCTGATTATTTCGACAATCCACACAAAACGCCGCTATTCTTCTATGAAATCGCACGCCGCAACAACAGCGCGGAGATAGGCCTAGAATCGTACCGCACTTGTGTAATCGCTTCTTGTTGCTATACGCTTGGGTGCACACGGAACAAGAACATTAATTAACTGATGAATTATGCATGTTTATTTTGTGACGTTTCATGAGGGGGTCCCCAACTTATGTACGAAAAAAAAAATCGCGGGCCGGACGGTAAGCGACCGGCTGGCGAAAACCAATCAAACTTGAGAGTGCACTAGCGAAAACCGCCCGACCTTCCAAAGGTTTTCGGGATGCTTTTCGGGGCCGCCCGTGGTCTGGTTCGGTGGCTCTGCTTGAAGGACGCGCCCGGACCGGCGCCTCCGCTCCCGTTCTTTGTTTTTTCTCAAACGAAAATCTTTTTTTTTTTTGTCGCACTCTGTAAGCGTTTAAAACGCAAGTTGCGAACAATTCTTAGTGGTGGATCACTCGGCTCGTGCGTCGATGAAGAACGCAGCCAGCTGCGTTAACTAATGTGAATTGCAGGATACATTGATCATCGATACTTTGAACGCACATTGCGGCCCGGGTCCTCGCGATCCGGACCACATCTGTCTGAGGGTCGGCAATGCGACGCATCGCGCCCGTTCCGTTTACACAAGACGGAACGGACGCGGACCAGCGCCCGACTGAGCACGGCGGCTGCACGTTTAGCCTGTCGAGCCGGGTGAATTCAGATGCAGCGTGTTTCTCAAGCCGCTTCCCTCCGAGAGGAAGAGGCGGTTGGACTGGCAGGGGAACCTTCCGCCCGCGGATCGAGCACCATCTCTCGGAGCCGCGCAGAAGCATCGGCCTGGCCTCTCAACACGGCACACTAGACCTACCAACTCGACCTCAGATCGGGCGAGAATACCCGCTGAATTTAAGCATATTACTAAGCGGAGGAAAAGAAACTAACAAGGATTCCCTCAGTAGCGGCGAGTGAAGCGGGAACAGCCCAGCGCCGAATCCCCGTGCCTGAACGGTACGCGGGAAATGTGGCGTAAGAAAGCCCTACTCCGCGCGTGTGCTCGGGCTCACGTCCTTCTGATCGAGGCCTTCCCATAGAGGGTGTCAGGCCCCCACGGCCTGGGCCGCGTGCGGACCACGGTTTTCAGGAGTCGGGTTGTTTTGGAATGCAGCCCAAAGACGGGTGGTAAACTCCATCCAAGGCTAAATACTGGCACGAATCCGATAGCGAACAAGTACCGTGAGGGAAAGTTGAAAAGAACTTTGAAGAGAGAGTTAAAAAGTACGTGAAACCGCTAAGAAGCAAACGGGTGGGCCCGCAATGTGGCACGAAAGATTCAGCGCGTTCGGGAGCACGTCCGTCTCTCTGCAGGATCCGCAAGGACCGGCCGAGTGACGGCTCGTGCCTCCGTCGCGTGCACTTCTTGCGTGCGTAGAGCTGACGACCAGCCAGTAGTCCACCAGAATGCCGATCGGCAGGTTCCTCCCACGGTCGTTCGCGGCCCGGGAGAGCTTATAGCCGATCTCCAGCGGCTGGACGCCCGGTCGAGGAAGGGAATCCGCGTCTGCCCTCTTTCGGGAGGGCTGGGCCGCCTGTCTCCCGCGAGTTGGATCGGAGCGGGACTGTTCTCAGTGTCGTTTCGGTGCAGCTTTCGGCTGCGCAGGTCCGGTCTCAACAGGCGCCCAGGGTCGGTCAGCGAGGTCGGTAGCCCACCTGACCCGTCTTGAAACACGGACCAAGGAGTCTAACACGCCCGCGAGTCGTAGGGACTTTGAAGTCCGAAGGCGCAATGAAAGTGAAGGCCAGTCCGTCTGGCCGAGGTGGGATCCCGTCGCTCGGCGGCGGGCGCACCACTGCCCCGTCTCGATCGCTCTGTCGGCGAGGCGGAGGAGGAGCGTGTGCGTTAGGACCCGAAAGATGGTGAACTATGCCTGAGCAGGACGAAGCTAGAGGAAACTCTGGTGGAAGTCCGCAGCGATTCTGACGTGCAAATCGATCGTCAAACTTGGGTATAGGGGCGAAAGACTAATCGAACCATCTAGTAGCTGGTTCCCTCCGAAGTTTCCCTCAGGATAGCTGGCGCTCGAACGCAGTTTTATCTGGTAAAGCGAATGATTAGAGGCCTTGGGGCCGAAACGACCTCAACCTATTCTCAAACTTTAAATTGGTAAGAATTCCGACTGGCTCGATTGGAGCCGGGCAACGAATGCGAGTGCCCAGTGGGCCACTTTTGGTAAGTAGAACTGGCGCTGCGGGATGAACCGAACGTCGGGTTACGGCGCCCGATTGGGACGCTCATCAGATCCCAGAAAAGGTGTTGGTTGATACAGACAGCAGGACGGTGGCCATGGAAGTCGGAATCCGCTAAGGAGTGTGTAACAACTCACCTGCCGAATCAACTAGCCCTGAAAATGGATGTCACTGAGCGTGCCGCCTATACCCGGCCGTCGGGGCAGAGGAGGTAACCCCCGCCCGGGAGGTAAGCCCCGACGAGTAGGAGGGTCGCTGCGGTGAGCGTTGAAGCGTAGGGCGCGATCCCCGAACCCTGCCCGTGCATGCAAATTACACGGTAGCTTGGAGGAATCCATCCTCTGCGAGAAAGGCGCAAAATCAGTTGCAGACGACTTGGGTATGGATCGAGGTGTCGTGACTAGCAGAGCAGCCGTTTCGCTGCGATCTACTGAAACTAAACCTTACATGATCCGCGAGATTTGTCCGCACAAGACGGGCAAACCGGTGGTGGGTGGTAGATGCTTCGAAACATTACTTGCAGTATAAAAAACGTTGTTTATGACGACGGGTAAATCTGTTAATATTAACCATATTAACCATATTAACCATACTAGGAGGAGAGATTTTGCTTCATCCTTGGCCTTTTCTGCTTCATTTCTGTAGCGCGGGTAAACGGCGGGAGTAACTATGACTCTCTTAAGGTTAGAAATAAGGTTCGTTTTTTTTTTTTTTTTTTAATCTTTATTTATTTTAGGCTAAACCCGGCTAGGCTAGACTAGGCCCGGCCCGCCTAAGCTCGCACCGTCTGTAGCCTAGGCCTGGTCTCTGGCCCGGCCCGGCTCGGCTAGGCTCGCCTATGCTAGGCGATATGATTTTTTTTTTCTTCAATATTATGACGCACACGCGCGCACGACGCCGCCGGTTAGCCGGTGATAATGTGTAATTTGATGATGATTTTTTTTTAGTTCCCATTTTTTCCGGCCTCCGTTGCTAACCGATATAGTCTGAGCGTAGGCTTGGCTAGGCTAGGCTAGGCTAGTGTCATATTATTGATGTTGTGATTCTCTGTGTTTAGAGAAGGATGCTTTAGACCAGGTCCGCCTTATTATTAGCCAATCAAAATCGTATAATTTTTGGAGGGAAAATGTTATCCTCCGCTGAAGCCTAAAATTTCCATGTCCAGTATAAAAGTGGAATGTAATAGATATTAAAAAAGAAGAGAGAATAAGATCAGAGTAGATAAACGGAAAGATGATAAAGAATATATTAAGGCTTGACTGGTAGTGGTAGAAAGATGTATTAATCGAATTACAAGGAATCAAAGTTCTAGTTGAGTTAAATATACTTTTTGTATGAGTTATCATTCAGTGACAGCTGTGTACGTCGCGTGGAAATATATACGCCTGAGAAAGCTCTAAGTCATAATTTTTGTTTTGTTTTTCTGCCTAACTCACTGCTTATATCAATATACTATATTTTTTGTGTTTCTGCCTAAGTCAGCTGTGTAACTTAGGCAATTAAGGAGAGCTGACTTATGATCTGCCTAACTCACTGCTTATATCAATATACTATATTTTTTTGTGTTTCTGCCTAAGTCAGCTGTGTGACTTAGGCAATTAAGGAGAGCTGACTTATGATCTGCCTAACTCACTGCTAATATCAATATACTATATTTTTTGTGTTTCTGCCTAAGTCAGACGTGTGACTTAGGCAATTAAGTAGAGCTGACTTATGATCTGCCTAACTCACTGCTTATATCTTTATACTGCCCTCTGTACATTATCTGGGTGCTTTTATATACATTTGCACATGCTCAGATCGTTTTTTTGTGTTTTTGCCTAAGTCAGCTGAAATGAAACTTGAAATGTTACCATTAAGCAGTAAATAAACAAGAATCTCTTTCAATATGGATGAAAGAATCATAAAATATCAGCAGTTCTTGATTTTAGGCGGCATGTGCACATTCTTTTTATTCTAGGAATATTAGACGGGTCTAATGAATAGAAAATAATAAAAGAGTTTTATTTGAGACATTTTTATTGTAGGCCTATACATCCATAATATAAATTACAATTAATCTTATTTGTTATATCGCAGTTTAACTATTTATTACCGAAAAAAATTGAAGACACAAATTACCTCCGGAAAACGTAGGCCTACATACTAAATAATCTATTTCTATAATCTATTTTCTACTTCTTCGAAACGTCTATTTTTATTATCCATTAGCCCTGTTATGGTCTTGCATGCCAGCAAACAATGAGGCTGTAATAAGAACAGAATCAATGTATTCACTTGGCAGTCCGTTATGTACAGATAACTATTTCTACAAGAAATTCAATCTATCATCATCAATCACCAACTCCATGCCACTCATGTTGATTTCAGTAGAGCCACTGTTAAGGAGACTTATCTTAGGGACTAAAAAAAACAACTGCCCTCCTTAATGAGGAATGTCCCCTGAACTGTGGTTGGTCGTGTTAGTGTTTTGTGACATAACATCCATAAAGTGTCCCCTTTCTCCTAAATAGAGGTGTTCAAAAGAGGGGTCCCACTTTATGATGGTTAAAATCATTTGAACAACTTACTTCCAAATGACTCAAAACAGATATAAAATCCATCTTCGGAAATACATCGGTGTCGCCCACATGGGTTGTCGTCGGGGTCGTCTTTCTTACATGGATCTCCTATGAAAAAAAGTCGGCATCAATGAAGCTGGAACTATCGAAAAAATATCAACGTTATATAAGAGTGTGTCTCCTGTCATTGATAGGGGACTATTGTGGCTATATTATTATATTACATAGGCTATGTAAATACGCGAACGTGATTGGTTGAAACTGCATCACATGACTACCGCTGCGAGGATCGTAAATCGTATATATCCTCGAGAACGATGATATTGACTGTGTAATTTTCGCGTAATAATCGTGTCCCCTGTCATTAATCATATAAATTCTCGAGTACGATGATATTGACTGTGTAATTTTCGTGTGCAACACTCGAGTTTGCCGATAAATAAACAAAAGTCATCTACTCGATCTTGAACTCGGGTGGAATTGTCACTCCATCGCAAGACAACGTTTCATCCGCTGGGCCACGGAATTTGCTTGAAGAAATTAATCTTCTAAACTATTTAAGCTATGCATACATAGCGCCCTCATTTGTTATAAGTCCACCCTAAATGTGATGAAACACCGTTTGTGATTGGTCAATACTCACGGTAGTAACCTAGTAACTAGTACGCGCTGAACATCCGGTGATTCGGCTCCTCGAAGATCGAGAGAAGATAATATTATTATTAATACTAATAGGCTTATTGATGGAAATTCTTCTGTTAATTTAAACGACCTAGGCCTAAGTGAATATTTTATTGCCAAGGAATCATTAATTAGTAATTATCTGTATATTATTCTTCGCAAGGTAAGGTGTCTAGGCAGGCTTGTTTTAAATACAATACAAATACTATAGGAGGCCTAGCCTAGCTTCACCCAACCCAGCAGACTTGTTCTTGGCTATATAATATAACAGATATTGCCTTTTATATCGGTTAAATATAAGATTTGACATCCCCTCGGGAATGATATTAAGTTCTCGGGGAATATATATTTCCCTCAGCTGGCGCTTCGGGAAATATATATTCCCTCGAACTTAATATCATTCCCTCGGGGATGTCAAATCTTATATTTAACCTCTAAGCAGTCAATATCTGTATAATATATCATTACCATTATAACGACTTACCACTATCACTTCGCCTAATCGATTTACATCGAAGGGTACTATCTATGAACATACATTCTGTGTCACTAAATTCCAAACATTCTTCACATTGATTGACTAATAATAAGAATAAAAACATAGATAGATTAAAATCATAATAACAGAATTTAATTATCAAGATAATCAAAGATATGATTAATGCTGGTCCATCCTTTTTATAGGCCCCTACATGATTAGCGAAAAGCAATGTTTGCTCCCATCATTGTAGAAAAAGAAAAATTGACATAGTGCGTCGACGGCCGCGGATGGGTTACAAAATATGACAACACGATTAATCATTGTAAAGACTTACTACATTTAACTTTTCCATCTTCGAACAGACACATGTCATCTCCACATGCACTGTTATCACATGGATTGGCTAGCGATACAAAGGTAAAATTATTATTATTTTTTTGATGAAATAAAATAAAATAAAAATAAATAAATAAATTAACATTTTAAATGTGAAATATTAATCGATCCAAATTATTATTATTGTTATTGTTATTGTTGTTGTTATTGTTATTGTTGTTGTTGTTGTTGTTATATTTATTATTGTTGTTATATTTTTATTATTATTATTATCATCATCATGATCATCATCATTATCATGATCATCATCATCATCATCATCATCATCAACATCATGATCATCATCATCATCATGATCATGATCATCATCATGATCATCTTCATGATCATCATCATCATGATCATGATCATCATGATCATCATCATCATCATCATCATCATAATCATCATCATCATTATCATCATCATCATCATCATCATCATCATCATCATCATCATCTTTAAAGCTTATTAGGCTATTTTATGCAGTAGAGCCACTGTTAAGGAGACTTATCTTCGGGAATAAAACAATCTGCTCCCTTATTGAGGAATGTTTCCTGAATTGTGGTTGGTCGTTTATTGTTTTGTGATATAACCACCATAAACTGTCCCCTTCTTCCTTATTAGGGGTGCTCAAAAGAGGGGTTCCACTTTAGGATGGTTAAAATCAATGAAACAAAAGTATCGAGTCCGTGATGATTGCATAAATCTATATCACAGTCATATTGGTACGGCTCACCTGTTAGTTTAGTGCCCTCTATAATTAAAAGTTGTCTAATATGTCCGCTCACAAAGATAATGTGTTCTATGCGTAGGTCTATCTAGAAGAGATACAAACTTGAAACCATCATCACCATCAGTAAAGTCAGTCTTTATTCAATAGCTGATCATCATCAGCGTCATTATCGTGATTTTCACCACATCGGCAAGTTGCCATGGCCATTGCCATTGAGATTGAATAAAGTGTTTGATGCATTACAAGTTACCTAAAGATTGTTTATTTGATCGTTCAAGTGAAACCTACGCCCAACAGTAGAGGCTGTTACAGTTTCAAGTTTATATTCTAAAGTACGATGGCGTTATCAGATGAACGAGAACGCAAGTCCACTATCAAGGGACAAGAATATGCTACCGAAATGAAGTATAAAGCTCTTGGTATAGCCTGGAAGAACCTACAGAAAGGTTCGGAGGAGCTGAGAAACTATATGAATGAGAATCCGCCAGTGACAGAATCAAGATTACGATACACAAAGTGGATTACTTCTTATGAAGCAATCATCCTGGCTAATGACCAATATTGCAACACACTTAACGAAGATGCCCTGAAAGATCATGACAATGATTGGTTTTGTGAAAAAACTGTTTATGCAGAAAATAGAAAGTCGGAAGCAGAAGGAAGTAGTACAGCCTGTGGCAGGGAAGGCAAAGACATCCAATTCTCGTAGTAGTATGGGATCTGTGGCTAGAAGACAGGAAGACTTGAAGCGGTTAGAAGAATTGAAGGCATTAACAAGTATGGAGGAATCTGTGACATACAATGATGGACATTACCATGTTGCTATGCCTTGGAAGGCTTCCCCATCAACATTACCAAACAATCGTGTATTGGCCGAGCGCCGACTCGAAACGTTGCAGACACCCACAGAAAGTACACAGAATTTATGGAAACGTTAGTGGACAAGGAAGGTTTCGGAGGTCATCGATGGATCAATTCCAAAATGGTATCTTCCGCACCACCCAGTTTTACACCCGCAGAAACCGGGAAAGCTAAGGGTTGTGTTTGACTGCTCTGCCAAGTTTCACGGAGTATGCCTAAATGACAAGTTAAACCAGGGACCAGACCTTACCAATTCATTAGTTGGAGTTTTAATGAGATTCCGTAGCTCTCCAGTTGCCTCTTGTGCCGATATTGAGAAAA
This sequence comes from Antedon mediterranea, assembly GCF_964355755.1. Taxonomy (NCBI): domain Eukaryota; kingdom Metazoa; phylum Echinodermata; class Crinoidea; order Comatulida; family Antedonidae; genus Antedon; species Antedon mediterranea. Next base: position 15,874,174 of record NC_092671.1, on the reverse strand, counting down.
TGTTTTACCAGGTCAAGGTAAAGGAACAGGACTCAGACTTTCTCCGCTACTTGTGGTGGGAAATGGGAGATCTGAAGAAGGCCCCACAGGAATACCAGATGCTAGTGCACCTGTTTGGTGTCCGATCATCTCCAAGTTGCGCCAACTTTGCGTTGAAGAAAACGATAAAGGACCATGGAAAGGACTACGATCCAATAATCACGCAGATAGCAGATAGGCATTTTTATGTTGACGGTCTTCTATATGCGACAGACGACGAACAATGTGCTATTGATATAGCCATTCAAGTAAAACAGTTGCTGGCAAGAGGAGGCTTCAACCTGACGAAATGGGTTTCAAACTCGAGTAAACTAGTGAGCACGCTGAGAGATAAGGAAGATCCAAACTCAGTTTCCTTATGTGGTGGAGACCAGCAACGTGCCTTGGGTGTTCGCTGGTTTGTCAGTGAAGATAGCTTGGGATATACCATATCTCCAACAACAAAGCCTGCGACTCGAAGGGGTATCCTGTCAGTTGTTTCGTCTGTATTTGACCCGTTAGGGCTGGTATCACCGTTTATCCTCAAGGCAAAGTTATTGATGCAGGAGCTCTGTCGACTTGGTTATGATTGGGATTCAACAATCTCAATTGAATATAAGACTAGATGGCAACAGTGGCTATCCGATCTGAAGAAGTTGGAGACTATTCGAATTCAACGATGCTACAAATCTGCAGAGTTTGGGACCGTAGTACGTCGTGAACTGCATAGCTTAGGAGATGCGTCATCCACAAGTTACGGAGCAGCATCATATCTCTACCAGAAGGATGAATCTGGCAACGTAAACCGCACCCTTGTTGCAGCAAAGTCCAGATTGGCTCCTCTTAAAGCTCAAACAATTCCCAGACTGGAGTTGAAGGCTGCACTGTTATCAGCACGCTTGGACACAATGATAAGAGAAGAGCTTAAGGAAATTAAAATTGACCAGTCCGTGTGCTGGACCGACAGCACATGTGTGCTCAGATATCTGAGCAACGACAAAACCAGGTTCAAAACATACGTGGGAAATCGAGTTTCGGCAATCCTAAGTAGGACGAACAAGGACCAATGGAGGTTCGTGAATTCAGCTGAAAATTCGGCCGACCTAGCTTCCCGTGGGATGACGGCAGAGGAAATGATGATGAGTGAAATGTGGTATTGCGGTTCAAAATTTTCGCACACAAAATGATTCCTAGTGGCCAGAGATGTCAGACGATCTCGCCCTCAGAATGAATGACCCTGAAGTGAAGGCCGTAACAGCGTTAGTTGTGGCAGAAATCAACACCACTCTGGATAAACTAACGTAACTTCACAGTTTTCAAGTTGGAAGACACTGAGTGAGTGGAACCTCTCTCAGTAGATGAACTGAAGGAGGCAGAACTGGTACTCATCAGACGTGCCCAGAAGCGTTCGTATTCTGAGGAATTCAGAAGCTTAGAGACAGGCAAGACAATAAAGTCAACTAGTCCACTAATTAAGTTGGACCCGAAATTAGAAAATGGTGTATTGAAGGTTGGAGGTCGACTGAGTATGGCCAATGTTAGTGAAGATCTGAAACATCAAATCATACTACCAAAGTCCAGTGATCTGACTATACTCATCTTAAGACACTACCACAACTGTACTGGGCACTCAGGCGTGAATCATGTTCTATCTGAGCTGAGGCAAATTTACTGGCCAGTAGGAGGACGAACAATGATCAAAGGGATCAGTAGGAAATGCGTTCAATGCAGAAGAAGAAATGCTCCGACAGCACATCAGAAAATGGCTGATCTGCCAGCTGAGAGAGTTACACCAGCCCACCCGCCTTTTACCTTTGTGGGGATTGATTGCTTTGGACCATTTAAGGTTAAAAATGCTAGATCAGTACTGAAAAGATATGGAGTGATTTTTACCTGCTTATCAATCAGAGCAGTGCATCTGGAAGTCGCATCATCATTGGACACAAACTCATTCTTAAATGCTTATCGACGTTTCGTTAGGAGAGGCGTACCGAAGCATATCCGGTCTGACAATGGAAGAAATTTTGTTATGGAGCTTTGGTCGGCCATTAATGATTGGAATCAAGGACAGATACACCAGTACCTCTAGGAGAATCACGTGAAATGGAAATTCAATCCTCCGGCAGCTTCCCATCAAGGCGGGGTTTGGGAAAGATGCATTCGCACGGTACGCAAGGTGCTCAGCTCGCTGATGGAAGAACAAACAATCAACGATGAAACATTGCAGACGCTTTTCTGTGAAGTCGAAACGATAGTGAATGGGAGACCAATAACAAAGGCGTCAGATGTGTAAGAAACAGCAGAATGTTGCGAATGGCGACATTGTGTTTTGGTTCATGACCCATCGGTTCCACGATGCTCGTGGCCGCTTGCTCGAGTGATAGAAGTGCTCCAGAATGATTCAGATGGAATGGTGCGTTCTGTGAGATTGAAAACGTCGGTTGGAACTCTAGTAAGATCAATCACTAAGATCATACTTCTAGAAGTCAACGGAAATGATTAGACATGCACATTGTGAGATGTTTGCCAGTGATATATTTGAATTTTGACTTATGTGAACTTTATAAGAGACTTATTGACTTATTACCTTTTATTGTTTGTCGTTACCCGTAACATATGTATATATATAGTAAAGGTTCGATTTAATCGCCTTTAAGGGGCCGGGATGTTACGGTCACCTCAGAGCCATAATTATATTTATATATATGGCTCTGGGTCACCTGTTAGTTTAGCGCCCTCTATAATTAAAAGTTGTCTAATATGTCCGCTCACAAAGATAATGTGTTCTATGCGTAGGTCTATCTAGAAGAGATACAAACTTGAAACCATCATCACCATCAGTAAAGTCAGTCTTTATTCAATAGCTGATCATCATCAGCGTCATTTTCGTGATCTTCATCACATCGGAAAGTTGCCATGGCCATCGCCATTGAGAATTGAATAAAGTGTTTGATGCGTTACAAGTTGTCTGAGATTGTTTATTTGATCGTTCAAGTGAAACCTACGCCCAACAGTAGAGGTTGTTACACATATGAACAACTTACTTCCAAGTGACTCAATACAGATATAAAATCCATCTTCGGAAAGACATCGGTGTTGCCCACATGGGTCGCCCTCACATGGATCTCCTATGAAAAAAAAAAAGTCGGCATCAATGAAGCTAGAACTATCGAAAAAATATCTATATTATTATATTATATAAGAGTGTCTCCTGTCATTGACAGGGGACTATTGATGGTGGCTATATTATTATATAGGCCTATTCATTACCATTATAACGACTTACCACCATCACTTCGTCGCCTAATCGATTGACATCCAATGCTACTAATACTATATATGAACATACATTCCGTGTTACTAAATTCCAAACATTTGTCCCCTTCATCACATGGATTGACTAATAGAATAAAAACATAGATAAAAATCATAATAACAGAACTTTTATTATCAAGATAATCAAAGATATGATTAATGCTGGTCCATACTTTATTAGGCACCTACATGATTGCGAAAAGCAATGTTTGCTCCCATCAAGGTCGAAAAAGAAAAATTGATGTAGTGCGTCGACGGCCGCGGATGGGTTACAAAATATGACTACACGATTAATCATTGTAAAGACTTACTACATTTAACATTTCCATCTTCCACATCACCGTAATCACATGGATTGGCTAGCGATACAAAGGTAACATTTTAAATGTGAAATATTAATCAATTTAACTACAAATTAATATTATTATTATTATACCAAACCTTCGGTTTATTCAGTAGTTGGACCAGGTAGGCCAAATACGTATATATGTATAATAATATCAGTAAATCATCTTGACCGAACCTCAGCTTTTGGTAGGTTATGTCTAAATTGCCAGAATACGATTTAACTGTAACTCTCACTAACCTGCGCTAGACAACTCGACGGTTACATACAAAAACATAAATAGAATAACTGACAATCGAAACATCTTGGAGAAAGAAGTCTATATTAAGAGGATTAAGTGAAGAAAAACAAATATTTTAAAAGTTAAGAATGATGACAATATAGATCACAAATACAACAATATTGAAAACATAGAATAATGTAAATATGTAAACTGTTAATTAGATCTGAATAGAATGTTTACTCACCTTAGTCGTTAATACAGGTAATTTGTATCGTTACGCAAGCTCTCCGTAGACTAAAAGGTGTGGACCATGTAAACTGGTATTTATTATCTCATCACGCATAAGTTTAAATATATTAACACTAACTGTTATAATAGAAAGATTAGCAATACAAATATACATACATCTGTTTTAGAATTCGAATAATAAAACGCCAAATAAATTACATACCATTTATTCTTTAATTAATTATTATTTAATTATTCTTTTTTTTTTCATTTATTTTTTGTTTAACAACCTTTTTTTATAGAAGGTGACTCTTCTAAACAACATATGCTGACAATCAATATTTATCGATGATGTTTGCGCTTCCCACTTTAATTCGATTGAGGTAATTTAAAACAAGGCCAACAGCCATTAAGTCGTATGATACAATGCATAGTGATACCGGACCGACAGACAGACCGACAGACAGACCGACATAGTGAACTATACTGACCGAAATTACTGAACATGTTTAAAAATGTTGAAATGTTTAAAAACATTTATATTTTTTTAATTTACACGTGCGTAGCCTGTCACTTTTGACGTGCTCGTATAACGTAATTTCTAGTTGAAAAGTAAGTCAAGAAAACAGAAATCGGGCAAAAAGAGTGTGTAATAACATTTAACGCGCAGTGCGCGCGCAAAAATCTGCGCACTCATGGCAATTTTGTAAACGCTTAAAATTGCCCGAAACGTACTCTTATTTCATCGAAAATAAATTTTGAAAATTTTAAGCGCGCGTACGCATGCGTTACATGCGCTACGCACGTAATTGTATTGCCATATGATGATTTATGCCCTGAAATTTATGAGTACCAAATTTTATTTAATTGTGATTCATGGTTGTGAAGATATGATTACAAACGTGATTTCGTTAAATCGTGCGTAGACCGCGTAATTTTTTATTGCGCACCGTGAAAACATAACCACATCGATTCCTGGCCATAAGGAATATACTGTGAAAAATTGACTTAGCTAGATTAAACTGATATCAAGATAAGGTCAGAAAGCGATAACACGCATAGTGATACCGGACCGACAGACAGACCGACAGACCGACAGACAGACCGACAAACAGACCGACCGACATAGTGAACTATTATATAGAGTCGCGTCCACGCGACTAAAAAAATATTTTAAAAACAAGAGTGACTCTCTAGTACACAGTGCAAACAATTAAGTTGACTCAGGTTTTCAAGTCGTATTTTGTAAAAAGTTTATGAATAGAAATATAAGAAAAAAAGCCACATATAGTTTTGATCTTTATTTATTAGATTTATTATATACAATTTATATGTCAGAGATTAGAATCAGTGAGTTCTGCCTGAAATCCCAACTCAATTTGCTACGGTACGGTAATAGTTCCTACATCCGGGAAATGCGAGTGATGTTCAAAACTGTCTATGTAAGCTTTATAGAATCTTTAAATTTCTGTTAAAGTTGTATTGTCCCCCAAAACATGAAAAATGAAGATCAATTAAATCAAATTTTGAATAGACCATATTGTAGCTATAATAAAGTTGTTCACTTTCGCCGAAAAAAAATCCGAAAAAATTATTAATTTCGCTAAGAAAAAAGCAAAATAAGTTAATCAATTTTCCCAACTTGTCAGCTCAAAATTTAGGCCGATAGAGCTAACTCATAAATATGCATGATATGTTAATGAGCATCGACACAGCTGGGATCTGATCTAACAAACATGGATGATGCACGTTGTGTACACAACACCCACAGATCGACGACGCGACTCGACTGGGGGTTTCCCCTGATCGTATGTAAAGCTAAGCTGTTAATTTGTCGGTAAGTAGGCCTAGACGGTTATTTTAAATATAATAATTATATATATAACGCAAACTAGACAGACGTTTGTAATAACAGGAAGGTAATTAATTAACTTAGCCTGGGATTTTTTCAGGGCTAGGCCTAGAATAATACATGCATAGGCCTAGGCTAGTAGTAGTAGTAGTAGTAGAGGAGGCAGGCTGCTGGGACAATCGGGTCTCTGCAGAAAATGCCCAGCTAGGCCCTATACATTGTACTCTTCATAGACTGGCCTAGGCTAGGCCATCAATCCGAAAATACAGCCAGCCTGCTGTACCATATACATAATTTACAGTTGAATCTTGTTTAACTAGTTTTTATGATAAAAATAAAACAAACATTTTTTCAGGGAAAATGGTTACAATACAACTTACAAGGCTGAAGTTGAGAACCTTCCTCCAGCAGCACTGTACAAGTAGACAGAGGGGAAAAGCCAGCTTAGCCATTTTACCACACAAACTACTGTTCTTTACCATGTAACTCTGTACTTTAGTAAGTCAAATATTTGTTTTCTCTTTATTAAGTCTTAGTTGTAATGTGTTTTACCATAGAAAGTTAGTGTACTTATTTGTCAAAGCAAGCAATTTCACTAGCCCACATTTTGCACTAAATGTGCATGATCTAGACCTATTTATAAATACCAAATTCCAGGTTTTCGTACTTTGCCGAAATTAAAAACTTTAGATTTTGTGAAATATTTAACTTATTTATACATCATTATTTAAACATTTTTATTTAAAGACGTTGAGCTGATGAAGACTGGAACAGAGGTCACATTTGTACTTCATAAAGACAACTGATGATAGACTCTGTATATGATTGGATATTGCAAGAAAAATATTTGTGATGCTGCATTCGGCCAATATGTTCCTGTTCAGCTTGTAAAATGTTGTATAATTTTTTTTATAAAGCAATAATATTTGTACAGTATATTATTTTGTAAACATAACATTCAATAAATAAAAAATACTACTACAACAGTACACAGAATAAATTCTTCAATTTTACTTACACTTCATAATGTTACTGTAAATATTACATTGCAAAAGGAGTTAATAAAAAATATATATAGGCCTATATACAGTTACAGTATATCTTATTGAATTCCTGTATTGTTTTTTGTGTCAATTTGTCTACTAATATCAATGTGTTGATTGTGGCAGTAATTACGGCAGCTATAGTCTTCTAAGATCGCTCATATCCATTACAAAGTGTCATTTTAATAGTAAGAAATGTTTCAATAAATTGTGAATGTTGCCGATACATTTTGTGTTTCTCACTACTTCACTTGCTCTTATTGTTCAATCAATGTTAATACCTGAAAAAAAAGAAGAAAATTGTGTCAAATATCTGCATAAAATGGTTAATTGTGCAAATGTTGATTTGAACCTATTGCATTTGATGCAGAAAATATTTTTAAAATACTGTACAGTAAACATTCAAAACAATATTTAGATTTATTTGGTAATTTTCTCTGCTGAATAGATAGTTGAAATCCTAACAAATTAAACCAATTTATCAGGATGCCAAACAAAATTATAAAAAAAAAATACATCCCTCCTGGTGGTGGTCTAGCCCTAGCTAGTAGTGTACTGCCTAGCCTAGGCCTACTACCTCTACTTATAGAAACAGGAGGCAGCAGTAAGGCTACTCGAGACTGCCTGCCATGTGGTTGTGCTAGTTAGTACTAGGCCTACTAGTATGTAGTAGACTAGTATACAGTAGCAGAAAACTCGGGCCTAGGGCCTAGGCCTAGCTAGGCCTCTCCTGCTAGCGAAACAAAAACTCACCTAAATGAATAAGATTCAACATCAAAGTTACCAACTGCAGTTCTACTTAGTATTCTGCTAGCTATAGTTTTCGTGTTTTCTTCAAGATCGTCTCGCGTCACTACTCGACTCTCTCTATGCATTGCTATCGTCGCGTTGTTGGCTGTTTGTTGAGAGAACCATCATCCACAAGATGTATCCATACAATATGAATATTTATGAGCTAACTCAGGTCAAGGGTTAAATTAAACCGGAACACGTTTGTCTTCCAGACAAATAGCTTCCGGTTGGTTAATTTTTGCTTTAAATTACGATTTTCTCGAGTAAAACATTTTTTTTTCGATCCAATTTCAGTTCAAAGTGAATAACTTTTATGTGCAATTAAAATGGCCTATTCAACAAAAATATTAAAAAAAAAATGTTTTCAGGGGGACAATACATCTTTAATGTTTTAAATTTGGAATTGAAAAATATTGTTTGTATTAAAATGAAATGAAATATAAAAAAATAGCCTACAAGCAGCTAATTAACCCTAAAAAATCACACTCATTGGTATATCACTCTTCCCTGGGTATATAGTCCAGTCAATCTAATGATATACCCACCACAAATTGCAATAGTAACAAAGCAAGTATATTTGAATTCCATATAAAGTGTAGAACGACATACTAAAAGTCACCGAAAATCCAAGCATTGTGTCAAGGGGTCAGAGGTCAATAAAGGTTATTTGAAGTCAAAATTAATATGCCCCATTAATTACATATATTTAACCATTTGAAATACATTATATACAAGTGTGATTTATTTCATCCGAAAGCTTATTAAATTTCCTATTCAGTGATATCAAACTTATAGTCATAACATTTTATTTAGCATGTCATTTTTTTCGGAAAACGCAACATAATGTGTCAATTTTGGCTAAAAATGTGGTTTTCGCTGTAAACAACAATACCCTGGGGTGAACATTTCAGTTAAAAAAGCGATACACATGACCAGCTAAAGATGCAGATGAGTTCCTGTTCCTGTTGCTTCTGGATGATCTACATTCCATTTTTTCCAGATGGCATTTGTGTTGCCATGGTTACAGTATTTATATTGGGATGTGTAAGTATTTTAACTATTTTTTAACCAGTAGAAATACAAAGATGTTCAACAGCAGTTTGACAATGACCTCCATGTTGTATGACGTTCGGACCATCTGGGCTGGATTGTCAACAGACCTGGTGATTGAAAAGGTTTCTATGAGAAGCCTCAAAGAAAACAAGAGATTTAGGAATGAGTACATCCAGACCAAATCTGCGCTGAATGTAATGCCTCGCAATAGTATCAGGGCGTTACTCCAGCAGCGGCCAACATAAGAACGTATGGTCACACGTCAGGAACACAATAGCAATTAAAAAATCCATTTGGTTACGACTCAGAGACTTCATACCATTGACACGGGAGTTACTGCAGGTGACTCGGAATATTGGCAATGTGGTATTAAGCATTGAATATTTTGGACGGAAAGTCTTGCAATGTATTCAAGATCCTGGCAATAAAGTACATAGAGGCAAATATGTGTGCATCGATCCTACAGTTCCAGAGGAAACTCGAGGTGACAACAAGGAAGTTTTTGAACATGAACTTTGTTATCCACCAGCACTTTTTGAAACAACCAACTTACAATACTTTCAGCTAATAAACCAACATGATGCCATATGGAAACAATGAATAGTCTAACACATTCTACATTCTAGATGGTAGTGCTCTAATGCACAGCATTCCATGGAATAGTGTAGAGACTTATGCGATCTGTAAAAAATATTGGTCTGCCATCATAGTCTTTGATGATGACGACCTTCAGTCAGACCATGGAGGAAAAAAATAATCTGTAATTGTAATTTGTAACTTATCTTGACATTTTTGAAAATTGTCACTAATTGGCAGAATATAAAAAGTTGAAAACTCTTTAATACCTGTAAACACAGCATTTTTAAAGAAATTACGATATTCTTACCTGCTGCGCCAGAAAATTCGACGCTTTCATACAAAACATGAATATTAGAATAGTTGACAATCGAAACATCGCAGAGAGAAATCTAAGAAATGTGAATATAAGACATAAGTATACAAACGGAATTGTCTGTAGGCCTACTGTATAAAAACAGTTTATCTCGAACCGTTAAAAACAAGTTACAGGCAATATATTTCATGACTCAATATCATCTTCGAAAATTACCTCTCTAATTGTGTCAAATCTTGATCAAAGTAAAAAAAAGTGAACGCGCAAAAAACCCTTAGAATTTCAACGAAAATGTGCATACCATTCTCCAGACTTGCAATAAAGTCATAGATCCATATTCATTAACGGACCAAATATTTGAAACGCGCTCTATAAAACCAATAAATTAAAATCCTAATACTCTGTTAAAAAAAGAAACTAAAGAAATGATATTGAGTACATACTAAAAAAAGGTAGGGTGGGGAAATAAACATAAATATTATGCATATTATAGGCCTACTGAGTCGCTCATAATCGGTATAGTGCCTCCGGGGAACAAACAGTCTCGTGTCCTTTTATGTGGTGGTCACTTAGATTGTGGTCGCGCTTTATGTGAATTTCCCGCTTTTCCCCACAGGGAGGTGCTAAACGGTCGTGGGCGACCCATGTTGTTTTTGTTTTTTTGTACATCATTTTTTTAATGTTTTCTGGCAATGGCATGAATGCACCGTACATTTAAATGCATTTAAATGGTTACCAAACTGATACTATAAATATTGTAAATGTAATTGTGAATAAATGTGTAGCTTTAAAAAAAATGGACTAAAGTTATCTAAATATAGATATGAATTTTTAAAAAATTACTTACCTTGTCGACAATATATAGATTTGTTGTACCGTTATGCAATTCCACTAAAATGAGGCCCAATGTAAACTGTGTTTTAATATATCTCATTAAGCATACCTTTTAATATATTAATACTAACAGTTATATGTTAGAAAGGTTAGAAAATAAAATATGCATGCATTTGTGTTAAAATTCGAATGAATAAAACCTATCGAAAGAATTTGCATAATTGAAAAACGTTACGGTATTGCACTAATAATAAATAAAATCATGAACAACGCGACGCATCCTTTACATACCGTAGTCCAATGTACCATTTTATGTCATTTTAGAAATTTAGAATTTTGACATCCCAACGCGATTTCCTGCGGTAGTTCCATGCCATTTGATATTGAGCTCCTCGATGTTTCTACATTATTTACAGTGCTCCATCCTCATCCTCCTGTTTTGCCGCTTTTGTAAGTCGACATGTAATTTGGCAGCTATTCCACGTGATGGTACTTTTATATAGCTATGATTTGTTTTTTAAATACTATTATAACAAATATTCTGATTTAAAATGAATTTTACATCCGGGAAGGGCGAGTGATTTGTGCACAACTTATGTATGTTGTGTGTATTATTTATATTCCATAACCCTATTAGCATCTGCTCTGTTTGCATAAAATCTAGCTTTAAAAAAAATCAGTGTATTAGAGTCTATTTTAATGCTTACATTAAAAATTTCCATTAAGTTTACAGTTTTACCGTAAATAATTACATTCACCAATCGTTTTACTAAATATTGCGCGACATCTAATTGTCTGGCACTGACTGTATGGCCCAAATTGATCATAATAATAATTTCTTTTCTTCTTCCGCCTCACGTATTGGCTTAGGTTCTTGTTCTGTGATTGACAAAAAGATGAAATCAACATCAATGAATCTTGAAGTATGGGACAATTTTGTCCCATACTATTGTAGAAATAAGATGAGTAGACCAAATGATGCTTTAATACTAATCAGTTTATTATTTTAACTCTTACGATCATGTGCGTGTCGAGGTATCGTATGACGGCATGTCGTGACCCGTATGATAAACAACTTTAATAAACAATGAAAATGACTTTAAGAACATCGATGTTATCTTTCCTTCCTTTCAATAGCATTTAATCAGTGTGACTGATAGCAGATCACACTGATTCAATATGCTTAACAGTTTCAATGGTGTATTGGTTTAAGGCCTAATAACATTTGTTAATATGATATTGTCATTATAATATTTAAAAAACAATTACAGAAAAGTACTGTACACCAACGATAAAAACAAAACAAATTTCAACAATCGTTCTTGAAGGCAATAATAGAACTTTGACCTTTGGGTGGATCGACTATCCTAAGGTCGATCCTGGTAACAAGGGATTATTCTGCCCTTATGGCGTTACCATTCATAGTCTTTAAGGTATGCTGGCGTTTTGACAAGTCTGCCACTTCTTGTCTGTATGTTTGGGAGAAATTCTTTCTCTTGGTCATCTGTCATGTGTGCATTATGTTGAGTTGGTTCCATGTATGTGTTATCTTCAGGTTCGTTCATGGTTGATTCAGTTTCTGTTGCGGTGTTTGATGGTTGTTCTTTTACCGCAAGCAAGTGCTGTCTGTTTCTTTGGATTGTTTGTGGTAGCTGCACTTCATATGATCTTGGCTGTTCTTTGTTAGCGGTTTCAACGACTTGGCAGTTTTGTCATGATATTGTTTTTTCTCTTTTTTGAAAGTGCATTACTAACTCTTTTGGTTTGAAGGGCTCTAGGTTTCAATAGAGGTTTAGCTGTATACACAGTGCTTCTGGTTGTCCATGACATAAGTCTTTGTGTTGGTGATTGGAGGTCATTGTCACGTGGCACGTTTCTCAGATTCAACAGGTTGAGATAGATATCAGAACCATCCTGTCTTGTTTTTTCTAGAAGAGCTTTTGCTTGCTTGACAGCATTTTCTGCAAGGCCATTGGATTGGATATTAACAAACTTGGTATTCCATGGGTGCTAAAGCTTCGCTTTAGTTTTACAATCACACTTTCACGTCTCATATCATGCAGTGAGTTGAAATCAGAATATGTCGTCTTGCGGCGATCCAAGAATTTCACCTCTCACACCGCAATACGAATGCCCCCGTCAGTCCCTCTTAATCATTACCTCGAGTTCCGAAAACCAACGCAACAGCTTTAATATACGCTATTGGAGCTGGAATTACCGCGGCTGCTGGCACCAGACTTGCCCTCCAATAGATCCTCGTTAAAGGATTTAAAGTGTACTCATTCCAATTACAGGGCCTCGAGAGAGACCTGTATTGTTATTTTTCGTCACTACCTCCCTGTGTCAGGAGTGGGTAATTTGCGCGCCTGCTGCCTTCCTTGGATGTGGTAGCCGTTTCTCAAGCTCCCTCTCCGGAATCGAACCCTGATTCTCCGTTACCCGTGACGACCATGGTAGGCGCATAACGTACCATCGAAAGACATTTGAAGGATCCGTCGCCGGTGTGCTAGACCGTGCGATCAGCAAAGTTATCCAGAGTTCACCAAGGGGAGCGGGCAAGCCCGCATTGGCCTTGTTCCTAATAAAAGCACGCCTTCCGCTAGGTCGGCGCTTGTTCGCATGTACAGTTATCCATGTAGGTAACTCAGTTCCAAGGAACCATAACTGATTTAATGAGCCATCCGCAGTTTCGCTTAGTACAAGCTTGTACTTAGACATGCATGGCTTAGTCTTTGAGACAAGCATATGACTACTGGCAGGATCAACCAGATATCTAGCCTAAACCGATTGCACGGTTAAAGCGCACCCGTCGCGATGGACAGGAGTGCGTGGGCTAAAAAAACCTTCTTGACTGACTAAGGCCTCGGGAGAAACGAAGGCCGCGCCCGAATAGGGACGCTGCGCTTCGCGTTCGAAACTCTCAGGTTCTAACGTCCAAAGCCAGGCCACAAATCACTTCGATTATCAAAAAACGGACGCACGCGAACGACCGGCGAGCGAGCGCAGACAAGCCCGCCTCGCAGAGTCTGAGCGGCGTCACTCACCGAGCCTTTACCGGTGCACAGGCAAGAGCACAGGCGGCCTAACCACAGTCGAACGCGATCGGGCGTTCATCGGGTCGGCCAAGGGAACAAGTACAATAACCATCGCATTCAATGCTATACTGTTGTACGTAACAACACTCCCCCATATATATACCTACGACGGTCAGACTATATCGGTTAGCAACGGAGGTTGGAAAAAATGGCAACTAAAAAAATCATCATCAAACTACACATTACCACCGGCTAACCGGCGGCGTAGACGAGGTTACATTTCGAGGACCTTCAAAAGTGGTGTGCGCGCGTGTGCGTCATCAAACTGAAGAAGAAAAAAAATTTAATCGCGCGGCCTAGCCTAGCCTAGCCTAACTAACCACAAGTACACATTCCTTATCATGGTTAACAATCCATGAATGCAGCAAATAATTGGATTGTATCGCACAAGACTTTTAAGGTAATCTGTTCCATAACTGACTTTCTTAGGTTAAGAGCTTTAACAATTGCGTTGTTTTCGCCACCCCATGTGCCTCTAGCTCCAATCACTACTGGTATAACAGTCACTTGTTCGGCCCCGGTCGAGTTCCTCACCTGTGGTATCAAACAACTGTATTTTGAGATCTTTTTCCTTGCAGCTAATGATAAACTCCGACTACAATTGTCCCATACCACCGTGGGGTCCACAATCAGACCGCGATCATCCTTAACCAGTAAAATATCGGGTTTTAAAGTTCCCGTTGGAACTTTAAACGTAGGCTCGTAAGATACAGACCAACCTTGTCTATGTGCTATCTGACCAAGCTTCATGCAGACGTTATTATGACGCCTGATTCTTGCTTCCTTCACTACGTAGCCAACCGGAAATGTGATCTACTGACTCAATAGTGGTCAGACACCTTCTACATCGCACATCTCTTCCTTCTCTACCTCTGGAAACGGCTTCTCGAGTAGGATAGGTGTTACTTCGCAGTAACAATGCTGATATGTACTCCCCTTCTTTTAGGAATGATCGTTTTGAAATCCAGTGATTTGAAACTTTCGATCCCTTCCAGGTTTCTACACCAATGCCTTGCGATCTTTGAGCGGCCCGATTGCGTTGTCTTTCCTCTTTCCATTTGCGATTAAGCTTCTTTCGGTGTGGAATTTCCAGCTTCCATTTAGTAGCGAGCTTTTGAATTCGATCGGCGAATCCTTTACCTTCCCCCCAGCTACGAACAAAATGATCGGACGAATCTAGGCACCGGCCTAGATTATGCAACCTTGCAGATAGAACAGATTGTGACAAGCAGGGAACTCCTAGTCTACCGTCTCTAGCGGAGGTATACAAGAAATGCGTCGATATGCAATTGGGTAGTTTGAGCCACAGTTTGATCCAGTATCTGATGGTATCGTATAGCTTTTTAATTTGAGTTTTAGATGTGTTTGAAACGCAAAGCTTGTGCGAAGCTAACTAGAATATCCACTTTCTGACGGGGTTTGAGAAATGCTTTGTTAATACGTTTGCACCATGTATTTAATGTAGATACGCCCTCGAATTTTTCCAGGCCATTCCAAGGATCGAATAGTGCTCCAAGATATCCATTACTGGTACCTGGTTCAACCCATGGTATGGTTTCTGAGTCGACCTGAAAAGAACGGGTCATGTTTAGAGCATACGTTTTATGCAAAGGTTCTATCGAGAACGCCGCACTTTTACTGGCATTGATGTTCATACCAGTCAGATGACAAAACTGTTCGAAAATCTTTAGGAGTGCACGCATTCCTTCAGAACTGTCGGAGCACAAGGCAGTGTCATCTGCGTATGCTAATGAAGTGCAGGCTGTGGTGTTATTTAGCTTCCACCCTTGCCCACTAGCCTCCAAGGCGCACAGGAGAGGGTCTATTGCAATGTTGAATAGGATAGGTGACATGGGATCACCTTGCTTCACACCTCTACTCATTTCGATGGGGTCCGTGGTTCCATACATTCCGTTGGTTCCGTACATGTACCGGTGTACATGTCTTTAACCATACCGATGAAATGCTCGTGCACTCCAAACCTTCTAAGACCCTCGAACACATGTTCATGTGAAATTGTGTCGAAGGCCTTTGCCAAATCAAGGAACACTACCGAAAGATGTTGTCCACGATTCTTTGCCTCCTGAATCATGTCGGTTAGCAGGGTGATATTTTCATTGCATCCAGGAGCCTTAATAAAACCTCTCTGTCTTTCGTTTAGTGTTACCGCCTTTTGGAGTCGACTCGCCAGAATTCGTGTGTATAGTCTGAGCACGATAGAAGAAATAGTCAAGGGTCGCCAATCATTTATGGAATCGGAGTTGCCACTTTCTTTTGGCAACAAAATTGAACGATTTTCTTTAAGATCCTTGGGGATCTTCCCACTGATAAGAAAAGAGTTGTACAGACTAGCGAGTACCGTATTGATGTTAGGGTTGCATTTTAGGTCCTCGAGAGTAACCTTATCTGGACCAGCAGCCGTAGCTATTCTTGTGGCCTTTATGGCTGTATTTACTTCCTCCACCGTAATTGGCAACAATAAATTTTTATTGTCTACCCTTGCCTTGGGCGGAGGCAGATGACTGAGATCGACTTCAGCCGAACTAGCTGAAAATCTGTCTCTATACACCTCATGGATTTTATCCACTTTTAAAGGACACTCGCCACCGGTTTTTTGATCCAGAATTTCTATTCCCAGCTTTTTCCTGTCCCTATAGTACTGCCGCTGAATGTACTGAAAGCCGCTTGCCTTCTTTGCTGACCGCCTTCGTGGTTTTCGGTTACTCCTCTTTCGTACTTTTAATCTCTTATTGGTAGCAACCCGTTGGAGCTTCCCTTTTATCTTATCGTAACCGCTCACGTCTGAACTTTTCTCAATGGCTCGACTAAATGATGTCAGCACAAGATTTCCCAACTCTGTATTTGTTATCTGCCCCGTAGCAGATATTAAGGCTTCTTCGAAAGGCTCCTTTGGAATATCCTCTTTTCGCTGTGGTCTTTTTGGCATTGGAACTCGGATGACAGGGAGTTGAACAGCTGATTTTGCCTTTGGACCAAAAAGTAGCCCTAGTGGTCGTCGTTTGTCACTCACCTGCTTGTTCGTTTTCGATAACAGCTGTTTAGCAATGTCACTATTGATCTGTCTGGACCCCTGCAATTCAGAGTTCAGATAAATTAGTTTTTCAACTTCTTCATCTGACCAGATTGACTTCTTAGATCTTTTGCTATTCTTTGCCCTTTGCAATCTCTTCCCCTCTACTTCCGCCTGTTGAGCTTCCACCCTCTTTAAATTACGCAGGATAGGGTGTCGGTGCCTTTCATGCTGGGAGAGACCCGTTTTGGTCTTAAATGCCTTGCCACAGGAGCAGACAAAGTCTAACACCTGGGCGGTAGTAGGTTGTTCCAATATACTACATTTGGCGTAGTGTATGGTAGCACCGTGCCCCGTTTTGGAAAACTTCCCACATTTTCCGCATTTAAATAGTACACTCGCATCGGTATGCTTGTGTAGGTGAGTTGTCAATTTTCTTATTTCTGTATAACCGGTGTTACACATGGGACACACAAAGTATGTAAACGGGACAGGTACTACC
The DNA here is from genome assembly GCF_964355755.1 of Antedon mediterranea. NCBI lineage: Eukaryota > Metazoa > Echinodermata > Crinoidea > Comatulida > Antedonidae > Antedon > Antedon mediterranea. Next base: position 15,856,950 of record NC_092671.1, on the reverse strand, counting down.
ACAACCGGGTTGTTCTCTACCTCCTTTCTACTATCAGCAGAACGGACAACAGGTATATCCTGAGCGCTCTCAGGTATAGATAAATCCTCAATTGGAGTTCTTATTTTGAAGAACTCTTTTAGACTTGACGGTGGGATGTTGTGCCCGTCTATTACAGGATGCTTATGACTTCTAAACTCACAATGACGGAAGGACATTGTCAGCACTGATTTTGTGCTAGGTTCTCCTTCGGAATCGACCTGTCCCAGCGCCAGACTCTACTCCCGTACAGTATGCAATTTAGTGGACGAAAGGCTGTTTGCACCCTTCCGAACGCGGTCGTTTATTTCCTTATGAAGAAAACGGGCGCCACCGCCTCCCAACTGACTATAGCACGAGCATTCATCTAAAGACACCGGAGCGTCTCTAGAGTTCATGCTGTGGCGTCGTACGTTATATGCAGCAACCTGCTGCACGGTTGACCTATCGGCCATCCTGCATGCGGGATAATCAAATACAGGAGACGTGCATGCCCGCTCATATACCTGCAAGTGTGTCGCAACCCCATCTGCACCTGCAACAGATGAGGCCGGGTCCCTAGTCCGGGAATATAATTAAATATACTTGTACAAATCAACTTGATTCCAGGGCGCCCGACCCTTACAAAGAAAAGACATCTCTTCCCGGGGCTCCCGCCAGCGTCTCCGAGTTCGTTTGCTTTGCAGCACTGGCTGCACGAGGCAGCGACTTCCGCCTTCGGGTTCAGGAATATTGACCCGATTCCCTTTCGCATAAGGGGCGCGACCCACGAAAGGCCTACGCCACCGCTCGGAACGGAACTACCCTATAGCTTAGGATCGACTGACCCATGTGCAACGGCTGTTCACATGGAACCCTTCTCCACACTCGGCCCTCAAGGCTCTCACTTGAATATTTGCTACTACCACCAATATCTGCACCCACGGTGGCTCCACGCGGGCTCGCGCCCTACGCTTCAACGCTCACCGCAGCGACCCTCCTACTCGTCGGGGCTTACCTCCCGGGCGGGGTTACCTCCTCTGGCCCGACGGCCGGGTATAGGCGGCACGCTCAGCGCCATCCATTTTCAGGGCTAGTTGATCCGTCCTGCTGTCTGTATCAACCAACACCTTTTCTGGGATCTGATGAGCGTCCCAATCGGGCGCCGTAACCCGGCGTTCGGTTCATCCGGCAGCGCCAGTTCTGCTTACCAAAAGTGGCCCACTGGGCACTCGCATTCGTCGCCCGGCTCCAATCGAGCGAGTCGGACTTCTTACCAATTTAAAGTTTGAGAATAGGTTGAGGTCGTTTCGGCCCCAAGGCCTCTAATCATTCGCTTTACCAGATAAAACTGCTATCCTGAGGGAAACTTCGGAGGGAACCAGCTTTTAGATGGTTCGATTAGTCTTTCGCCCCTATACCCAAGTTTGACGATCGATTTGCACGTCACAGAATCGCTGCGGACCTCCACCAGAGTTTCCTCTGGCTTCGTCCTGCTCAGGCATAGTTCACCATCTTTCGGGTCCTAACGCACACGCTCCTCCTCCGCCTCGCCGACAGAGCGATCAAGACGGGGCAGTGGTGCGCCCGCCGCCGAGCGACGGGATCCCACCTCGGCCAGACGGACTGGCCTTCACTTTCATTGCGCCTTCGGGCTTCAAAGTTGCTACGACTCGCGGGCGTGTTAGACTCCTTGGTCCGTGTTTCAAGACGGGTCGGGTGGGCTACCGACCTCGCTGACCGACCCTGGGCGCCTGTTGAGACCGGACCTGCGCAGCCGAAAGCTGCACCGAAACGACACTGAGAACAGTCCCGCTCCGATCCAACTCGCGGGAGACAGGCGGCCCAGCCCTCCCGAAAGAGGGCAGACGCGGATTCCCTTCCTCGACCGGGCGTCCAGCCGCTGGAGATCGGCTATAAGCTCTCCCGGGCCGCGAACGACCGTGGGAGGAACCTGCCGATCGGCATTCTGGTGGACTACCGGCCGGTCGTCAGCTCTACGCACGCAAGAAGTGCACGCGACGGAGGCACGAGCCGTCACCCGGCCGGTCCTTGCGGATCCTGCAGAGAGACGGACGTGCTCCCGAACGCGCTGAATCTTTCGTGCCACATTGCGGGCCCACCCGTTTGCCTCTTAGCGGTTTCACGTACTTTTTAACTCTCTCTTCAAAGTTCTTTTCAACTTTCCCTCACGGTACTTGTTCGCTATCGGACTCGTGCCAGTATTTAGCCTTGGATGGAGTTTACCACCCGTCTTTGGGCTGCATTCCAAAACAACCCGACTCCTGAAAACCGTGGTCCGCACGTGGCCCAGGCCGTGGGGGCCTGACACCCTCTATGGGAAGGACTCGATCAGAAGGACGTGAGCCCGAGCACACGCGCGGAGTAGGGCTTTCTTACGCCACATTTCCCGCGTTCCGTTCAGGCACGGGAATTCGGCGCTGGGCTGTTCCCGCTTCACTCCCCCATATATATACCTACGACGGTCAGACTATATCGGTTAGCAACGGAGGCCGGAAAAAATGGGAACTAAAAAAATCATCATCAAACTACACATTATCACCGGCTAACCGGCAGCGTAGACGAGGTTACATTTCGAGGACCTTCAAAAGTGGTGTGCGCGCGTGTGCGTCATCAAACTGAAGAAGAAAAAATTTAAATCGCGCGGCCTAGCCTAGCCCGGCCGGGTCGGGTCCGGTCGGGTCGGGCCTAGCTTAGCCTAGCCTAGCCTAGCCTAGCCGAGCCGAGCCAAGCCAACGCTCAGACTATATCGGTTAGCAACGGAGGCTAGGTTTGGCAAGGCTGGTTTTCATTTCTTTTTCAATTAGTCCGCGCGATATATATTCGTTCGGCTAGACCCGGCCCGCCTAAGCTCGCACCGTCTGTAGCCTATGCTAGGCTAACCTAGGCCTGGTCTCTGGCCCGGCCCGGCTCGGCTAGGCTCGCCTATGCTAGGCTAGGACCGGCCGCACGATATGATTTTTTTTCTTTTTTTCAATTTTTCCGACCTCCGTTGCTAACCGATATAGTCTGACCGTCGTAGGTATATATATGGGGGAGTGTTGTTACATACAACAGTATAGCATAGCATAGCATTGCATGCGATGCTTATTGTACTTGTTCCCTTGGCCGACCCGATGAACGCCCGATCGCGTTCGACTGTGGTTATATGCTTGTCTCAAAGATTAAGCCATGCATGTCTAAGTACAAGCTTGTACCAAGCGAAACTGCGGATGGCTCATTAAATCAGTTATGGTTCCTTGGAACTGAGTTACCTACATGGGTAATTCTAGAGCTAATACATGCGAACAAGCGCCGACCTAGCGGAAGGCGTGCTTTTATTAGGAACAAGGCCAATGCGGGCTTGCCCGCTCCCCTTGGTGAACTCTGGATAACTTTGCTGATCGCACGGTCTAGCACCGGCGACGGATCCTTCAAATGTCTGCCCTATCAACTTTCGATGGTACGTTATGCGCCTACCATGGTCGTCACGGGTAACGAAGAATCAGGGTTCGATTCCGGAGAGGGAGCTTTAGAAACGGCTACCACATCCAAGGAAGGCAGCAGGCGCGCAAATTACCCACTCCTGACACAGGGAGGTAGTGACGAAAAATAACAATACAGGTCTCTCTCGAGGCCCTGTAATTGGAATGAGTACACTTTAAATCCTTTAACGAGGATCTGTTGAAGGGCAAGTCTGGTGCCAGCAGCCGCGGTAATTCCAGCTCCAATAGCGTATATTAAAGCTGTTGCAGTTAAAAAGCTCGTAGTTGGATCTTGGGCCGCCGCAAGGCGTGTCACTGCCCGTCCTGGCCTTTCTCTCGGTTTTCACCTGGTGCTCTTGATTGAGTGGCGGGGGTGACCGGAACGTTTACTTTAAAAAAATTAGAGCTAGCCGTACTAGCCGTACTAGCCGTACTAGCCGTACTAGCCGTACTAGCCGTACTAGCCGTACTAGCCGTACTAGCCGTACTAGCCGTACTAGCCGTACTAGCCGTACTTGCCGTACTAGCCGTACTAGCCGTACTAGCCGTACTAGCCGTACTAGCCGTACAAGCCGTACAAGCCGTACAAGCCGTACAAGCCGTACAAGCCGTACTAGCCGTACTAGCCGTACTAGCCGTACTAGCCGTACTAGCCGTACTAGCCGTACTAGCCGTACTAGCCGTACTAGCCGTACTATCCGTACTATCCGTACTAGCCGTACTAGCCGTACTAGCCGTACTAGCCGTACTAGCCGTACTAGCCGTACTAGCCGTACTAGCCGTACTAGCCGTACTAGCCGTACTAGCCGTACTAGCCGTACTAGCCGTACTAGCCGTACTAGCCGTACTAGCCGTACTAGCCGTACTAGCCGTACTAGCCGTACTAGCCGTACTAGCCGTACTAGCCGTACTAGCCGTACTAGCCGTACTAGCCGTACTAGCCGTACTAGCCGTACTAGCCGTACTAGCCGTACTAGCCGTACTAGAGTTTAAAAACAAGTTGATTTGTACACGTATATTTAATTATATTCCCGGACTAGGGACCCGGCCTCATCTGTTGCAGGTGCAGATGGGGGTTGCGACACACTTGCAGGTACAGGAGCGGGCATGCACGTCTCCTGTATTTGATTCTCCCGCATGCAGGACGGCCGATAGGTCAACCGTGCAGCAGGTTGCTGCATATAACGTACGACGCCACAGCATGAACTATAGAGACGCTCCGGTGTCTTTAGATGAATGCTCGTGCTATAGTCAGTCGGGAGGCGGTGGCGCCCGTTTTCTTCATAAGGAAATAAACGACCGCGTTCGGAATGGTACTAGCCGTACTAGCCGTACTAGCCGTACTAGCCGTACTAGCCGTACTAGCCGTACTAGCCGTACTAGCCGTACTAGCCGTACTAGCCGTACTAGCCGTACTAGCCGTACTAGCCTTCACGAGGTAGGGGTTGTAAGCCAGTTGACTTGTTTAATTGGCGACGAACAGACTAGGGTGGCTGCTAATTAGGCCACTGTCAGCGACTCTTTTACAGATCCTGCAACGTGAATGTCCCTGTACATCCAGTTGCCGATCACAAAAGATTCCAAAAGATGGCGAATATATAGAAATGAGAACCTACCGTACGTGTGTTCTTACCGTACCTCACTGGTCTAATTGGGGTTAATCTCCCGAGAGTTTAAAAACAAGTTGATTTGTACACGTATATTTAATTATATTCCCGGACTAGGGACCCGGCCTCATCTGTTGCAGGTGCAGATGGGGTTGCGACACACTTGCAGGTACAGGAGCGGGCATGCACGTCTCCTGTATTTGATTCTCCCGCATGCAGGACGGCCGATAGGTCAACCGTGCAGCAGGTTGCTGCATATAACGTACGACGCCACAGCATGAACTATAGAGACGCTCCGGTGTCTTTAGATGAATGCTCGTGCTATAGTCAGTCGGGAGGCGGTGGCGCCCGTTTTCTTCATAAGGAAATAAACGACCGCGTTCGGAAGGGTGCAAACAGCCTTTCGTCCACTAAATTGCATACTGTACGGGAGTCGAGTCTGGCGCTGGGACAGGTCGATTCCGAAGGAAAACCTAGCACAAAATCAGTGCTGACAATGTCCTTCCGGCATTGTGAGTTTAGAAGTCATAAGCATCCTGTAATAGACGGGCACAACATCCTACCGTCAAGTCTAAAAGAGTTCTTCAAAATAAGAACTCCAATTGAGGATTTATTTATACCCGAGAGCGCTCAGGATATACCTGTTGTCCGTTCTGCTGATAGTAGAAAGGAGGTAGAGAACAACCCGGTTGTCGTAGTACCTGTCCCGTTTACATACTTTGTGTGTCCCATGTGTAACACCGGTTATACAGAAATAAGAAAATTGACAACTCACCTACACAAGCCTTGGAGGCTAGTGGGCAAGGGTGAAAGCTAAATAACACCATAGCATGCACTTCATTAGCAGATGACACTGCCTTGTGCTCTGACAGTTCTGAAGGAATGCGTGCACTCCTAAAGATTTTCGAACAGTTTTGTCATCTGACTGGTATGAACATCAATGCCAGTAAAGTGCAGCGTTCTCGATAGAACCTTTGCATAAAACGTATGCTCTAAACATTACCCGTTCTTTTCAGGTCGACTCAGAAACCATACCATGGGTTGAACCAGGTACCAGTAATGGATATCTTGGAGCACTATTCGATCCTTGGAATGGCCTGGAAAAATTCGAGGGCGTATCTACATTAGATACATGGTGCAAAGCATTTCTCAAACCCCGTCAGAAAGTGGATATTCTAGTTAGAAACATCTGAAACTCAAATTAAAAAGCTAGACGATACCATCAGATACTGGATCAAACTGTGCTACACTGAAAGAATCAGCGTGTTTGCCCTTGGCCGACAGGTCTGGGTAATCCGTTGAACCTCTTTCGTGCTAGGGATAGGGACTTGTAATTATTTCCCTTTAACGAGGAATGTCCAGTAAGCGCGAGTCATCAGCTCGCGTTGATTACGTCCCTGCCCTTTGTACACACCGCCCGTCGCTACTACCGATTGAATGGTTTAGTGAGATCATCGGATCGGCCGTGTCGGTTTTACCGTTCACGTGCCGAAAAGACGCTTGAACTTGATCATTTAGAGGAAGTAAAAGTCGTAACAAGGTTTCCGTAGGTGAACCTGCGGAAGGATCATTAACGCAATCGCAAGAACGTTTTGTCACCCGGCACGGCCGACTCGCACGCGAGTCTGCCTGGTCGTGGCTAGAAGGAGGGCCGGACGGTAAGCGACCGGCTGGCGAAAACCAATCAAACTTGCGAAAACCGCCCGACCTTCCGAGGTTTTCGTGATGCTTTTCGGGGCCGCCCGTGGTCTGGTTCGGTGGCTCTGCTTGAAGGACGCTCCCGGACCGGCGCCTCCGCTCCCGTTCTTTGTTTTTTCTCAAACGAAAATCTTTTTTTTTTGTCGCACTCTGTAAGCGTTTA
>NC_092671.1:15842500-15845000 GCF_964355755.1 Antedon mediterranea | reverse complement strand
ATCGAGAACGCTGCACTTTTACTGGCATTGATGTTCATACCAGTCAGATGACAAAACTGTTCGACAATCTTTAGGAGTGCACGCATTCCTTCAGAACTGTCAGAGCACAAGGCAGTGTCATCTGCGTATGCTAATGAAGTGCAGGCTGTGGTGTTATTTAGCTTCCACCCTTGCCCACTAGCCTCCAAGGCGCACAGGAGAGGGTCCATTGCAATGTTGAACAGGATAGGTGACATGGGATCACCTTGCTTCACACCTCTACTCATTTCGATGGGGTCCGTGGTTCCATCTGGTACCTTGAATGACGTACATGTACCGGTGTACATGTCTTTAACCATACCAATGAAATGCTCGTGCACTCCAAACCTTCTAAGACCCTCGAACACATGTTCATGTGAAATTGTGTCGAAGGCCTTTGCCAAATCAAGGAACTCTACCGAAAGATGTTGTCCACGATTCTTTGCCTCCTGAATCATGTCGGTTAGCAGGGTGATATTTTCATTGCATCCAGGAGCCTTAATAAAACCTCTCTGTCTTTCGTTTAGTGTTACCGCCTTTTGGAGTCGACTCGCCAGAATTCGTGTGTATCGTCTGAGCACGATAGAAGAAATAGTCAAGGGTCGCCAATCATTGATGGAATCGGAGTCGCCACTTCCTTTTGGCAACAAAAGTGAACGGTTTTCTTTAAGATCCTTGGGGATCTTCCCACTGATAAGAAAAGAGTTGTACAGACTAGCGAGTACCGTATTGATGTTAGGGTTGCATTTTATGTCCTCGAGAGTAACCTTATCTGGACCAGCAGCCGTTGCTGTTTTTGTGGCCTTTATGGCTGTATTCACTTCCTCCACCGTAATTGGCAACAATAAATTTTTATTGTCTACCCTTGCCTTGGGCGGAGGCAGATGACTGAGATCGACTTCAACCGAACTAGCTGAAAATCTGTCTCTATACACCTCATGGATTTCATCCACTTTTAAAGGACACTCGCCACCCGTTTTTTGATCCAGAATTTCTATTGCCAGCTTTTTCCTGTCCCTATAGTACTGCCGCTGCATGTACTGAAAGCCGCTTGCCTTCTTTGCTGACCGCCTTCGTGGTTTTCGGTTACTCCTCTTTCGTACTTTTAATCTCTTATTGGTAGCAACCCGTTGGAGCTTCCCTTTTATCTTATCGTAACCGCTCACGTCTGAACTTTTCTCAATGGCTCGACTAAATGATGTTAGCACAAGATTTCCCAACTCTGTATTTGTTATCTGCCCCGTAGCAGATATTAAAGCTTTTTCGAAAGGCTCCTTTGGAATATCCTCTTTTCGCTGTGGTCTTTTTTGGCATTGGAACTCGGATGACAGGGAGTTGAACAGCTGATTTTGCCTTTGGACCGAAAAGTAGCCCTAGTGCTCGTCGTTTGTCACTCACCTGCTTGTTCGTTTTCGATAACAGCTGTTTAGCAATGTCACTATTGATCTGTCTGGACCCCTGAAATTCAGAGTTCAGATAAATTAGTTTTTCAACTTCTTCATCTGACCAGATTGACTTCTTAGATCTTTTGCTATTCTTTGCAATCTCTTCCCCTCTACTTCCGCCTGTTGAGCTTCCACCCTCTTTAAATTACGCAGGATAGGATGTCGGTGCCTTTCATGCTGGGAGAGACCCGTTTTGGTCTTAAATGCCTTGCCACAGGAGCAGACAAAGTCTAACACCTGGGCGGTAGTAGGTTGTTCCAATATACTACATTTGGCGTAGTGTATGGTAGCACCGTGCCCCGTTTTGGAAAACTTCCCACATTTTCCGCATTTAAATAGTACACTCGCATCGGTATGCTTGTGTAGGTGAGTTGTCAATTTTCTTATTTCTGTATAACCGGTGTTACACATGGGACACACAAAGTATGTAAACGGGACAGGTACTACCACAACCGGGTTGTTCTCTACCTCCTTTCTACTATCAGCAGAACGGACAACAGGTATATCCTGAGCGCTCTCAGGTATAGATAAATCCTCAATTGGAGTTCTTATTATCTTTTAGACTTGACGGTGGGATGTTGTGCCCGTCTATTACAGGATACTTATGACTTCTAAACTCACAATGCCGGAAGGAATCCCCGAATCCTGCCCGTGCATGCAAATTGCACGGTAGCTTGGAGGAATCCATCCTCTGCGAGAAAGGCGCAAAATCACTTGCAGACGACTTGGGTATGGATCGAGGTGTCGTGACTAGCAGAGCATCCGTTTCGCTGCGATCTACTAAAACTAAACCTTACATGATCCGCGAGATTTGTCCGCACAAGACGGGCAAACCAGCGGTGGGTGGTCGAGCATTCATCACATAGATGCTTCGAAACATTACTTGCAGTATAAAAAACGTTGTTTATGACGACGGGTAAATCTGTTCATATTAACCATATTAACCATATTAACCATATTAACCATTATTAACCATATTAACCATACTAAGAGGAGAGATTTCGCTTCATCCTTGGCCTTTTCTGCTTCATTTCTGT
>NC_092671.1:15815000-15820000 GCF_964355755.1 Antedon mediterranea | reverse complement strand
TATAGTCTGAGCACGATAGAAGAAATAGTCAAGGGTCGCCAATCATTGATGGAATCGGAGTCGCCACTTCCTTTTGGCAACAAAATTGAACGGTTTTCTTTAAGATCCTTGGGGATCTTCCCACTGATAAGAAAAGAGTTGTACAGACTAGCGAGTACCGTATTGATGTTAGGGTTGCATTTTAGGTCCTCGAGAGTAACCTTATCTGGACCAGCAGCCGTTGCTGTTTTTGTGGCCTTTATGGCTGTATTCACTTCCTCCACCGTAATTGGCAACAATAAATTTTTATTTTCTACCCTTGCCTTGGGCGGAGGCAGATGACTGAGATCGACTTCAGTCGAACTAGCTGAAAATCTGTCTCTATACACCTCATGGATTTCATCCACTTTTAAAGGACACTCGCCACCCGTTTTTTGATCCAGAATTTCTATTGCCAGCTTTTTCCTGTCCCTATAGTACTGCCGCTGCATGTACTGAAAGCCGCTTGCCTTCTTTGCTGACCGCCTTCGTGGTTTTCGGTTACTCCTCTTTCGTACTTTTAATCTCTTATTGGTAGCAACCCGTTGGAGCTTCCCTTTTATCTTATCGTAACCGCTCACGTCTGAACTTTTCTCAATGGCTCGACTAAATGATGTTAGCACAAGATTTCCCAACTCTGTATTTGTTATCTGCCCCGTAGCAGATATTAAAGCTTCTTCGAAAGGCTCCTTTGGAATATCCTCTTTTCGCTGTGGTCTTTTTTGGCATTGGAACTCGGATGACAGGGAGTTGAACAGCTGATTTTGCCTTTGGACCGAAAAGTAGCCCTAGTGCTCGTCGTTTGTCACTCACCTGCTTGTTCGTTTTCGATAACAGCTGTTTAGCAATGTCACTATTGATCTGTCTGGACCCCTGAAATTCAGAGTTCAGATAAATTAGTTTTTCAACTTCTTCATCTGACCAGATTGACTTCTTAGATCTTTTGCTATTCTTTGCAATCTCTTCCCCTCTACTTCCGCCTGTTGAGCTTCCACCCTCTTTAAATTACGCAGGATAGGATGTCGGTGCCTTTCATGCTGGGAGAGACCCGTTTTGGTCTTAAATGCCTTGCCACAGGAGCAGACAAAGTCTAACACCTGGGCGGTAGTAGGTTGTTCCAATATACTACATTTGGCGTAGTGTATGGTAGCACCGTGCCCCGTTTTGGAAAACTTCCCACATTTTCCGCATTTAAATAGTACACTCGCATCGGTATGCTTGTGTAGGTGAGTTGTCAATTTTCTTATTTCTGTATAACCGGTGTTACACATGGGACACACAAAGTATGTAAACGGGACAGGTACTACCACAACCGGGTTGTTCTCTACCTCCTTTCTACTATCAGCAGAACGGACAACAGGTATATCCTGAGCGCTCTCAGGTATAGATAAATCCTCAATTGGAGTTCTTATTATCTTTTAGACTTGACGGTGGGATGTTGTGCCCGTCTATTACAGGATACTTATGACTTCTAAACTCACAATGCCGGAAGGAATCCCCGAATCCTGCCCGTGCATGCAAATTGCACGGTAGCTTGGAGGAATCCATCCTCTGCGAGAAAGGCGCAAAATCACTTGCAGACGACTTGGGTATGGATCGAGGTGTCGTGACTAGCAGAGCATCCGTTTCGCTGCGATCTACTAAAACTAAACCTTACATGATCCGCGAGATTTGTCCGCACAAGACGGGCAAACCAGCGGTGGGTGGTCGAGCATTCATCACATAGATGCTTCGAAACATTACTTGCAGTATAAAAAACGTTGTTTATGACGACGGGTAAATCTGTTCATATTAAGGTTAGAAATAAGGTTCGTTTTTTTTTTTTTTTTTTTTTTTTAAATCTTTATTTATTTTAGGCTAAACCCGGCTAGGTTAGGCTAGGCTAGGTTAGGCTAGGCTAGGTTAGGTTAGGCTAGGCTAGGCTAGGCTAGGCTAGGCTAGGCTAGGCTAGGCTCGACCCGGCTCAGCCCGCTTAGTCTAGGCTAGGCTAGGCTAGGCCCGGCCCGCCTAAGCTCGCACCGTCTGTAGCCTAGGCCTGGTCTCTGGCCCGGCCCGGCTCGGCTAGGCTCGCCTATGCTAGGCTAGGACCGGCCGCGTGATATGATTTTTTTTTCTTCAATATTATGACGCACACGCGCGCACGACGCCGCCGGTTAGCCGGTGATAATGTGTAGTTTGATGATGATTTTTTTTTAGTTCCCATTTTTTCCGGCCTCCGTTGCTAACCGATATAGTCTGAGCGTAGGCTTGGCTAGGCTAGGCTAGGCTAGTCTAAGCTAAGCTAGGCCCGGCCCGACCCAACCCGACCCGGCTGGGCTAGGCTCGGCTAGGCTAGGCTAGGACCGGCCGCGCGATATGATTTTTTTTTTTCAATATTATGACGCACACGCGCGCACGACCTCTTTTGAAGGTCCTCGAAATGTAACCTTGTCTACGCCGCCGGTTAGCCGGTGATAATGTGTAGTTTGATGATGATTTTTTTTTAGTTCCCATTTTTTCCGGCCTCCGTTGCTAACCGATATAGTCTGAGCGTAGGCTTGGCTAGGCTAGGCTAGGCTAGTCTAAGCTAGGCCCGGCCCGACCTGACCCGACCCGGCTGGGCTAGGCTAAGCTAGGCTAGGCTAGGCTAGGCTAGGACCGGTCGCGCGATATGATTTTTTTTTTCTTCAATATTATGACGCACACGCGCGCACACCTCTTTTGAAGGTCCTCGAAATGTAACCTTGTCTACGCCGCCGGTTAGCCGGTGATAATGTGTAGTTTGATGATGATTTTTTTTAGTTTCCATTTATTCCGACCTCCGTTGCTAACCGATATAGTCTGACCGTCGTAGGTATATATATGGGGGAGTGTTGTCACGTACAACAGTATAGCATAGCATAGCATAGCATTGAATGGGATGCTTATTGTACTTGCTCCCTTGACCGACCCGATGAACGCCCGATCGCGTTCGACTGTGGTTAGGCCGCCTGTGCTCTTGCCTGTGCACCGGTAAAGGCTCGGTGAGTGACGCCGCTCAGACCCTGCGAGGCGGGCGCGATGACTTGTCTGCGCTCGCTCGCCGGTCGTTCGCGTGCGTCCGTTTTTTTGATAATCGAAGTGATTTGTGGCCTGGCTTTGGACGTTAGAACCCGAGAGTTTCGAACGCGAAGCACAGCGTTCCTATTCGGGCGCGGCCTTCGTTTCTCCCGAGGCCTTAGTCAGTCAAGAAGGTTTTTTCAGCCCACGCACTCCTGTCCATCGCGACGGGTGCGCTTTAACCGTGCAATCGGTTTAGGCTAGATATCTGGTTGATCCTGCCAGTAGTCATATGCTTGTCTCAAAGATTAAGCCATGCATGTCTAAGTACAAGCTTGTACCAAGCAAAACTGTGGATGGCTCATTAAATCAGTTATGGTTCCTTGGAACTGAGTTACCTACATGGATAACTGTGGTAATTCTAGAGCTAATACATGCGAACAAGCGCCGACCTAGCGGAAGGCGTGCTTTTATTAGGAACAAGGCCAATGCGGGCTTGCCCGCTCCCCTTGGTGAACTCTGGATAACTTTGCTGATCGCACGGTCTAGCACCGGCGACGGATCTTTCAAATGTCTGCCCTATCAACTTTCGATGGTACGTTATGCGCCTACCATGGTCGTCACGGGTAACGGAGAATCAGGGTTCGATTCCGGAGAGGGAGCTTGAGAAACGGCTACCACATCCAAGGAAGGCAGCAGGCGCGCAAATTACCCACTCCTGACACACTAGTGACGAAAAATAACAATACAGGTCTCTCTCGAGGCCCTGTAATTGGAATGAGTACACTTTAAATCCTTTAACGAGGATCTATTGGAGGGCAAGTCTGGTGCCAGCAGCCGCGGTAATTCCAGCTCCAATAGCGTATATTAAAGCTGTTGCAGTTAAAAAGCTCGTAGTTGGATCTTGGGTCTAGGCTCGCAGTCCGCCGTAAGGCGTGTCACTGCCCGTCCTGGCCTTTCTCTCGGTTTTCACCCGGTGCTCTTGATTGAGTGGCGGGGGTGACCGGAACGTTTACTTTGAAAAAATTAGAGTGTTCAAAGCAGACCATACGCCTGAATAGCAGAGCATGGAATAATGGCATAGGACCTTGGTTCTATTGCGTTGGTTTTCGGAACTCGAGGTAATGATTGAGAGGGACTGACGGGGGCATTCGTATTGCGGTGTGAGAGGTGAAATTCTTAGATCGCCGCAAGACGACCGACTGCGAAAGCATTTGCCAAGAATGTTTTCATTAATCAAGAACGAAAGTTAGAGGTTCGAAGGCGATCAGATACCGCCCTAGTTCTAACCATAAATGATGCCGACTGGCGATCCGCCGGCGTTACTCCAATGACGCGGCGGGCAGTCTTCGGGAAACCAAAGTCTTTGGGTTCCGGGGGAAGTACGGTTGCAAAGCTGAAACTTAAAGGAATTGACGGAAGGGCACCACCAGGCGTGGAGCCTGCGGTTTAATTTGACTCAACACGGGAAAACTCACCCGGCCCGGACACAGTGAGGATTGACAGATTGAGAGCTATTTTGTGGGTGGTGGTGCATGGCCGTTCTTAGTTGGTGGAGCGATTTGTCTGGTTAATTCCGATAACGAACGAGACTCTGGCTTGCTAAATAGTTGCGCCACCCGTTGCGGTGGGCGCTTAACTTCTTAGAGGGACAGGTGGCGTTTAGCCACGCGAGATTGAGCAATAACAGGTCTGTGATGCTTTTAGATATCGGGGCCGCACGCGCGCTACACTGAAAGAATCAGCGTGTTTGCCCTTGGCCGACAGGTCTGGGTAATCCGTTGAACCTCTTTCGTGCTAGGGATAGGGACTTGTAATTATTTCCCTTCAACGAGGAATGCCCAGTAAGCGCGAGTCATCAGCTCGCGTTGATTACGTCCCTGCCGTTTGTACACACCGCCCGTCGCTACTACCGATTGAATGGTTTAGTGAGATCATCGGATCGGCCGTGTCGGTTTTACCGT
>NC_092671.1:15765000-15802500 GCF_964355755.1 Antedon mediterranea | reverse complement strand
AAAAACAACTGCCCTCCTTAATGAGGAATGTCCCCTGAACTGTGGTTGGTCGTGTTAGTGTTTTGTGACATAACATCCATAAAGTGTCCCCTTTCTCCTAAATAGAGGTGTTCAAAAGAGGGGTCCCACTTTATGATGGTTAAAATCATTTGAACAACTTACTTCCAAATGACTCAAAACAGATATAAAATCCATCTTCGGAAATACATCGGTGTCGCCCACATGGGTTGTCGTCGGGGTCGTCTTTCTTACATGGATCTCCTATGAAAAAAAGTCGGCATCAATGAAGCTGGAACTATCGAAAAAATATCAACGTTATATAAGAGTGTGTCTCCTGTCATTGATAGGGGACTATTGTGGCTATATTATTATATTACATAGGCTATGTAAATACGCGAACGTGATTGGTTGAAACTGCATCACATGACTACCGCTGCGAGGATCGTAAATCGTATATATCCTCGAGAACGATGATATTGACTGTGTAATTTTCGCGTAATAATCGTGTCCCCTGTCATTAATCATATAAATTCTCGAGTACGATGATATTGACTGTGTAATTTTCGTGTGCAACACTCGAGTTTGCCGATAAATAAACAAAAGTCATCTACTCGATCTTGAACTCGGGTGGAATTGTCACTCCATCGCAAGACAACGTTTCATCCGCTGGGCCACGGAATTTGCTTGAAGAAATTAATCTTCTAAACTATTTAAGCTATGCATACATAGCGCCCTCATTTGTTATAAGTCCACCCTAAATGTGATGAAACACCGTTTGTGATTGGTCAATACTCACGGTAGTAACCTAGTAACTAGTACGCGCTGAACATCCGGTGATTCGGCTCCTCGAAGATCGAGAGAAGATAATATTATTATTAATACTAATAGGCTTATTGATGGAAATTCTTCTGTTAATTTAAACGACCTAGGCCTAAGTGAATATTTTATTGCCAAGGAATCATTAATTAGTAATTATCTGTATATTATTCTTCGCAAGGTAAGGTGTCTAGGCAGGCTTGTTTTAAATACAATACAAATACTATAGGAGGCCTAGCCTAGCTTCACCCAACCCAGCAGACTTGTTCTTGGCTATATAATATAACAGATATTGCCTTTTATATCGGTTAAATATAAGATTTGACATCCCCTCGGGAATGATATTAAGTTCTCGGGGAATATATATATATATATTCCCTCGAACTTAATATCATTCCCTCGGGGATGTCAAATCTTATATTTAACCTCTAAGCAGTCAATATCTGTATAATATATCATTACCATTATAACGACTTACCACTATCACTTCGCCTAATCGATTTACATCGAAGGGTACTATCTATGAACATACATTCTGTGTCACTAAATTCCAAACATTCTTCACATTGATTGACTAATAATAAGAATAAAAACATAGATAGATTAAAATCATAATAACAGAATTTAATTATCAAGATAATCAAAGATATGATTAATGCTGGTCCATCCTTTTTATAGGCCCCTACATGATTAGCGAAAAGCAATGTTTGCTCCCATCATTGTAGAAAAAGAAAAATTGACATAGTGCGTCGACGGCCGCGGATGGGTTACAAAATATGACAACACGATTAATCATTGTAAAGACTTACTACATTTAACTTTTCCATCTTCGAACAGACACATGTCATCTCCACATGCACTGTTATCACATGGATTGGCTAGCGATACAAAGGTAAAATTATTATTATTTTTTTGATGAAATAAAATAAAATAAAAATAAATAAATAAATTAACATTTTAAATGTGAAATATTAATCGATCCAAATTATTATTATTGTTATTGTTATTGTTGTTGTTATTGTTATTGTTGTTGTTGTTGTTGTTATATTTATTATTGTTGTTATATTTTTATTATTATTATTATCATCATCATGATCATCATCATTATCATGATCATCATCATCATCATCATCATCATCAACATCATGATCATCATCATCATCATGATCATGATCATCATCATGATCATCTTCATGATCATCATCATCATGATCATGATCATCATGATCATCATCATCATCATCATCATCATAATCATCATCATCATTATCATCATCATCATCATCATCATCATCATCATCATCATCTTTAAAGCTTATTAGGCTATTTTATGCAGTAGAGCCACTGTTAAGGAGACTTATCTTCGGGAATAAAACAATCTGCTCCCTTATTGAGGAATGTTTCCTGAATTGTGGTTGGTCGTTTATTGTTTTGTGATATAACCACCATAAACTGTCCCCTTCTTCCTTATTAGGGGTGCTCAAAAGAGGGGTTCCACTTTAGGATGGTTAAAATCAATGAAACAAAAGTATCGAGTCCGTGATGATTGCATAAATCTATATCACAGTCATATTGGTACGGCTCACCTGTTAGTTTAGTGCCCTCTATAATTAAAAGTTGTCTAATATGTCCGCTCACAAAGATAATGTGTTCTATGCGTAGGTCTATCTAGAAGAGATACAAACTTGAAACCATCATCACCATCAGTAAAGTCAGTCTTTATTCAATAGCTGATCATCATCAGCGTCATTATCGTGATTTTCACCACATCGGCAAGTTGCCATGGCCATTGCCATTGAGATTGAATAAAGTGTTTGATGCATTACAAGTTACCTAAAGATTGTTTATTTGATCGTTCAAGTGAAACCTACGCCCAACAGTAGAGGCTGTTACAGTTTCAAGTTTATATTCTAAAGTACGATGGCGTTATCAGATGAACGAGAACGCAAGTCCACTATCAAGGGACAAGAATATGCTACCGAAATGAAGTATAAAGCTCTTGGTATAGCCTGGAAGAACCTACAGAAAGGTTCGGAGGAGCTGAGAAACTATATGAATGAGAATCCGCCAGTGACAGAATCAAGATTACGATACACAAAGTGGATTACTTCTTATGAAGCAATCATCCTGGCTAATGACCAATATTGCAACACACTTAACGAAGATGCCCTGAAAGATCATGACAATGATTGGTTTTGTGAAAAAACTGTTTATGCAGAAAATAGAAAGTCGGAAGCAGAAGGAAGTAGTACAGCCTGTGGCAGGGAAGGCAAAGACATCCAATTCTCGTAGTAGTATGGGATCTGTGGCTAGAAGACAGGAAGACTTGAAGCGGTTAGAAGAATTGAAGGCATTAACAAGTATGGAGGAATCTGTGACATACAATGATGGACATTACCATGTTGCTATGCCTTGGAAGGCTTCCCCATCAACATTACCAAACAATCGTGTATTGGCCGAGCGCCGACTCGAAACGTTGCAGACACCCACAGAAAGTACACAGAATTTATGGAAACGTTAGTGGACAAGGAAGGTTTCGGAGGTCATCGATGGATCAATTCCAAAATGGTATCTTCCGCACCACCCAGTTTTACACCCGCAGAAACCGGGAAAGCTAAGGGTTGTGTTTGACTGCTCTGCCAAGTTTCACGGAGTATGCCTAAATGACAAGTTAAACCAGGGACCAGACCTTACCAATTCATTAGTTGGAGTTTTAATGAGATTCCGTAGCTCTCCAGTTGCCTCTTGTGCCGATATTGAGAAAATGTTTTACCAGGTCAAGGTAAAGGAACAGGACTCAGACTTTCTCCGCTACTTGTGGTGGGAAATGGGAGATCTGAAGAAGGCACCACAGGAATACCAGATGCTAGTGCACCTGTTTGGTGTCCGATCATCTCCAAGTTGCGCCAACTTTGCGTTGAAGAAAACGATAAAGGACCATGGAAAGGACTACGATCCAATAATCACGCAGATAGCAGATAGGCATTTTTATGTTGACGATCTTCTATATGCGACAGACGACGAACAATGTGCTATTGATATAGCCATTCAAGTAAAACAGTTGCTGGCAAGAGGAGGCTTCAACCTGACGAAATGGGTTTCAAACTCGAGTAAACTAGTGAGCACGCTGAGAGATAAGGAAGATCCAAACTCAGTTTCCTTATGTGGTGGAGACCAGCAACGTGCCTTGGGTGTTCGCTGGTTTGTCAGTGAAGATAGCTTGGGATATACCATATCTCCAACAACAAAGCCTGCGACTCGAAGGGGTATCCTGTCAGTTGTTTCGTCTGTATTTGACCCGTTAGGGCTGGTATCACCGTTTATCCTCAAGGCAAAGTTATTGATGCAGGAGCTCTGTCGACTTGGTTATGATTGGGATTCAACAATCTCAATTGAATATAAGACTAGATGGCAACAGTGGCTATCCGATCTGAAGAAGTTGGAGACTATTCGAATTCAACGATGCTACAAATCTGCAGAGTTTGGGACCGTAGTACGTCGTGAACTGCATAGCTTAGGAGATGCGTCATCCACAAGTTACGGAGCAGCATCATATCTCTACCAGAAGGATGAATCTGGCAACGTAAACCGCACCCTTGTTGCAGCAAAGTCCAGATTGGCTCCTCTTAAAGCTCAAACAATTCCCAGACTGGAGTTGAAGGCTGCACTGTTATCAGCACGCTTGGACACAATGATAAGAGAAGAGCTTAAGGAAATTAAAATTGACCAGTCCGTGTGCTGGACCGACAGCACATGTGTGCTCAGATATCTGAGCAACGACAAAACCAGGTTCAAAACATACGTGGGAAATCGAGTTTCGGCAATCCTAAGTAGGACGAACAAGGACCAATGGAGGTTCGTGAATTCAGCTGAAAATTCGGCCGACCTAGCTTCCCGTGGGATGACGGCAGAGGAAATGATGATGAGTGAAATGTGGTATTGCGGTTCAAAATTTTCGCACACAAAATGATTCCTAGTGGCCAGAGATGTCAGACGATCTCGCCCTCAGAATGAATGACCCTGAAGTGAAGGCCGTAACAGCGTTAGTTGTGGCAGAAATCAACACCACTCTGGATAAACTAACGTAACTTCACAGTTTTCAAGTTGGAAGACACTGAGTGAGTGGAACCTCTCTCAGTAGATGAACTGAAGGAGGCAGAACTGGTACTCATCAGACGTGCCCAGAAGCGTTCGTATTCTGAGGAATTCAGAAGCTTAGAGACAGGCAAGACAATAAAGTCAACTAGTCCACTAATTAAGTTGGACCCGAAATTAGAAAATGGTGTATTGAAGGTTGGAGGTCGACTGAGTATGGCCAATGTTAGTGAAGATCTGAAACATCAAATCATACTACCAAAGTCCAGTGATCTGACTATACTCATCTTAAGACACTACCACAACTGTACTGGGCACTCAGGCGTGAATCATGTTCTATCTGAGCTGAGGCAAATTTACTGGCCAGTAGGAGGACGAACAATGATCAAAGGGATCAGTAGGAAATGCGTTCAATGCAGAAGAAGAAATGCTCCGACAGCACATCAGAAAATGGCTGATCTGCCAGCTGAGAGAGTTACACCAGCCCACCCGCCTTTTACCTTTGTGGGGATTGATTGCTTTGGACCATTTAAGGTTAAAAATGCTAGATCAGTACTGAAAAGATATGGAGTGATTTTTACCTGCTTATCAATCAGAGCAGTGCATCTGGAAGTCGCATCATCATTGGACACAAACTCATTCTTAAATGCTTATCGACGTTTCGTTAGGAGAGGCGTACCGAAGCATATCCGGTCTGACAATGGAAGAAATTTTGTTATGGAGCTTTGGTCGGCCATTAATGATTGGAATCAAGGACAGATACACCAGTACCTCTAGGAGAATCACGTGAAATGGAAATTCAATCCTCCGGCAGCTTCCCATCAAGGCGGGGTTTGGGAAAGATGCATTCGCACGGTACGCAAGGTGCTCAGCTCGCTGATGGAAGAACAAACAATCAACGATGAAACATTGCAGACGCTTTTCTGTGAAGTCGAAACGATAGTGAATGGGAGACCAATAACAAAGGCGTCAGATGTGTAAGAAACAGCAGAATGTTGCGAATGGCGACATTGTGTTTTGGTTCATGACCCATCGGTTCCACGATGCTCGTGGCCGCTTGCTCGAGTGATAGAAGTGCTCCAGAATGATTCAGATGGAATGGTGCGTTCTGTGAGATTGAAAACGTCGGTTGGAACTCTAGTAAGATCAATCACTAAGATCATACTTCTAGAAGTCAACGGAAATGATTAGACATGCACATTGTGAGATGTTTGCCAGTGATATATTTGAATTTTGACTTATGTGAACTTTATAAGAGACTTATTGACTTATTACCTTTTATTGTTTGTCGTTACCCGTAACATATGTATATATATAGTAAAGGTTCGATTTAATCGCCTTTAAGGGGCCGGGATGTTACGGTCACCTCAGAGCCATAATTATATTTATATATATGGCTCTGGGTCACCTGTTAGTTTAGCGCCCTCTATAATTAAAAGTTGTCTAATATGTCCGCTCACAAAGATAATGTGTTCTATGCGTAGGTCTATCTAGAAGAGATACAAACTTGAAACCATCATCACCATCAGTAAAGTCAGTCTTTATTCAATAGCTGATCATCATCAGCGTCATTTTCGTGATCTTCATCACATCGGAAAGTTGCCATGGCCATCGCCATTGAGAATTGAATAAAGTGTTTGATGCGTTACAAGTTGTCTGAGATTGTTTATTTGATCGTTCAAGTGAAACCTACGCCCAACAGTAGAGGTTGTTACACATATGAACAACTTACTTCCAAGTGACTCAATACAGATATAAAATCCATCTTCGGAAAGACATCGGTGTTGCCCACATGGGTCGCCCTCACATGGATCTCCTATGAAAAAAAAAAAGTCGGCATCAATGAAGCTAGAACTATCGAAAAAATATCTATATTATTATATTATATAAGAGTGTCTCCTGTCATTGACAGGGGACTATTGATGGTGGCTATATTATTATATAGGCCTATTCATTACCATTATAACGACTTACCACCATCACTTCGTCGCCTAATCGATTGACATCCAATGCTACTAATACTATATATGAACATACATTCCGTGTTACTAAATTCCAAACATTTGTCCCCTTCATCACATGGATTGACTAATAGAATAAAAACATAGATAAAAATCATAATAACAGAACTTTTATTATCAAGATAATCAAAGATATGATTAATGCTGGTCCATACTTTATTAGGCACCTACATGATTGCGAAAAGCAATGTTTGCTCCCATCAAGGTCGAAAAAGAAAAATTGATGTAGTGCGTCGACGGCCGCGGATGGGTTACAAAATATGACTACACGATTAATCATTGTAAAGACTTACTACATTTAACATTTCCATCTTCCACATCACCGTAATCACATGGATTGGCTAGCGATACAAAGGTAACATTTTAAATGTGAAATATTAATCAATTTAACTACAAATTAATATTATTATTATTATACCAAACCTTCGGTTTATTCAGTAGTTGGACCAGGTAGGCCAAATACGTATATATGTATAATAATATCAGTAAATCATCTTGACCGAACCTCAGCTTTTGGTAGGTTATGTCTAAATTGCCAGAATACGATTTAACTGTAACTCTCACTAACCTGCGCTAGACAACTCGACGGTTACATACAAAAACATAAATAGAATAACTGACAATCGAAACATCTTGGAGAAAGAAGTCTATATTAAGAGGATTAAGTGAAGAAAAACAAATATTTTAAAAGTTAAGAATGATGACAATATAGATCACAAATACAACAATATTGAAAACATAGAATAATGTAAATATGTAAACTGTTAATTAGATCTGAATAGAATGTTTACTCACCTTAGTCGTTAATACAGGTAATTTGTATCGTTACGCAAGCTCTCCGTAGACTAAAAGGTGTGGACCATGTAAACTGGTATTTATTATCTCATCACGCATAAGTTTAAATATATTAACACTAACTGTTATAATAGAAAGATTAGCAATACAAATATACATACATCTGTTTTAGAATTCGAATAATAAAACGCCAAATAAATTACATACCATTTATTCTTTAATTAATTATTATTTAATTATTCTTTTTTTTTTCATTTATTTTTTGTTTAACAACCTTTTTTTATAGAAGGTGACTCTTCTAAACAACATATGCTGACAATCAATATTTATCGATGATGTTTGCGCTTCCCACTTTAATTCGATTGAGGTAATTTAAAACAAGGCCAACAGCCATTAAGTCGTATGATACAATGCATAGTGATACCGGACCGACAGACAGACCGACAGACAGACCGACATAGTGAACTATACTGACCGAAATTACTGAACATGTTTAAAAATGTTGAAATGTTTAAAAACATTTATATTTTTTTAATTTACACGTGCGTAGCCTGTCACTTTTGACGTGCTCGTATAACGTAATTTCTAGTTGAAAAGTAAGTCAAGAAAACAGAAATCGGGCAAAAAGAGTGTGTAATAACATTTAACGCGCAGTGCGCGCGCAAAAATCTGCGCACTCATGGCAATTTTGTAAACGCTTAAAATTGCCCGAAACGTACTCTTATTTCATCGAAAATAAATTTTGAAAATTTTAAGCGCGCGTACGCATGCGTTACATGCGCTACGCACGTAATTGTATTGCCATATGATGATTTATGCCCTGAAATTTATGAGTACCAAATTTTATTTAATTGTGATTCATGGTTGTGAAGATATGATTACAAACGTGATTTCGTTAAATCGTGCGTAGACCGCGTAATTTTTTATTGCGCACCGTGAAAACATAACCACATCGATTCCTGGCCATAAGGAATATACTGTGAAAAATTGACTTAGCTAGATTAAACTGATATCAAGATAAGGTCAGAAAGCGATAACACGCATAGTGATACCGGACCGACAGACAGACCGACAGACCGACAGACAGACCGACAAACAGACCGACCGACATAGTGAACTATTATATAGAGTCGCGTCCACGCGACTAAAAAAATATTTTAAAAACAAGAGTGACTCTCTAGTACACAGTGCAAACAATTAAGTTGACTCAGGTTTTCAAGTCGTATTTTGTAAAAAGTTTATGAATAGAAATATAAGAAAAAAAGCCACATATAGTTTTGATCTTTATTTATTAGATTTATTATATACAATTTATATGTCAGAGATTAGAATCAGTGAGTTCTGCCTGAAATCCCAACTCAATTTGCTACGGTACGGTAATAGTTCCTACATCCGGGAAATGCGAGTGATGTTCAAAACTGTCTATGTAAGCTTTATAGAATCTTTAAATTTCTGTTAAAGTTGTATTGTCCCCCAAAACATGAAAAATGAAGATCAATTAAATCAAATTTTGAATAGACCATATTGTAGCTATAATAAAGTTGTTCACTTTCGCCGAAAAAAAATCCGAAAAAATTATTAATTTCGCTAAGAAAAAAGCAAAATAAGTTAATCAATTTTCCCAACTTGTCAGCTCAAAATTTAGGCCGATAGAGCTAACTCATAAATATGCATGATATGTTAATGAGCATCGACACAGCTGGGATCTGATCTAACAAACATGGATGATGCACGTTGTGTACACAACACCCACAGATCGACGACGCGACTCGACTGGGGGTTTCCCCTGATCGTATGTAAAGCTAAGCTGTTAATTTGTCGGTAAGTAGGCCTAGACGGTTATTTTAAATATAATAATTATATATATAACGCAAACTAGACAGACGTTTGTAATAACAGGAAGGTAATTAATTAACTTAGCCTGGGATTTTTTCAGGGCTAGGCCTAGAATAATACATGCATAGGCCTAGGCTAGTAGTAGTAGTAGTAGTAGAGGAGGCAGGCTGCTGGGACAATCGGGTCTCTGCAGAAAATGCCCAGCTAGGCCCTATACATTGTACTCTTCATAGACTGGCCTAGGCTAGGCCATCAATCCGAAAATACAGCCAGCCTGCTGTACCATATACATAATTTACAGTTGAATCTTGTTTAACTAGTTTTTATGATAAAAATAAAACAAACATTTTTTCAGGGAAAATGGTTACAATACAACTTACAAGGCTGAAGTTGAGAACCTTCCTCCAGCAGCACTGTACAAGTAGACAGAGGGGAAAAGCCAGCTTAGCCATTTTACCACACAAACTACTGTTCTTTACCATGTAACTCTGTACTTTAGTAAGTCAAATATTTGTTTTCTCTTTATTAAGTCTTAGTTGTAATGTGTTTTACCATAGAAAGTTAGTGTACTTATTTGTCAAAGCAAGCAATTTCACTAGCCCACATTTTGCACTAAATGTGCATGATCTAGACCTATTTATAAATACCAAATTCCAGGTTTTCGTACTTTGCCGAAATTAAAAACTTTAGATTTTGTGAAATATTTAACTTATTTATACATCATTATTTAAACATTTTTATTTAAAGACGTTGAGCTGATGAAGACTGGAACAGAGGTCACATTTGTACTTCATAAAGACAACTGATGATAGACTCTGTATATGATTGGATATTGCAAGAAAAATATTTGTGATGCTGCATTCGGCCAATATGTTCCTGTTCAGCTTGTAAAATGTTGTATAATTTTTTTTATAAAGCAATAATATTTGTACAGTATATTATTTTGTAAACATAACATTCAATAAATAAAAAATACTACTACAACAGTACACAGAATAAATTCTTCAATTTTACTTACACTTCATAATGTTACTGTAAATATTACATTGCAAAAGGAGTTAATAAAAAATATATATAGGCCTATATACAGTTACAGTATATCTTATTGAATTCCTGTATTGTTTTTTGTGTCAATTTGTCTACTAATATCAATGTGTTGATTGTGGCAGTAATTACGGCAGCTATAGTCTTCTAAGATCGCTCATATCCATTACAAAGTGTCATTTTAATAGTAAGAAATGTTTCAATAAATTGTGAATGTTGCCGATACATTTTGTGTTTCTCACTACTTCACTTGCTCTTATTGTTCAATCAATGTTAATACCTGAAAAAAAAGAAGAAAATTGTGTCAAATATCTGCATAAAATGGTTAATTGTGCAAATGTTGATTTGAACCTATTGCATTTGATGCAGAAAATATTTTTAAAATACTGTACAGTAAACATTCAAAACAATATTTAGATTTATTTGGTAATTTTCTCTGCTGAATAGATAGTTGAAATCCTAACAAATTAAACCAATTTATCAGGATGCCAAACAAAATTATAAAAAAAAAATACATCCCTCCTGGTGGTGGTCTAGCCCTAGCTAGTAGTGTACTGCCTAGCCTAGGCCTACTACCTCTACTTATAGAAACAGGAGGCAGCAGTAAGGCTACTCGAGACTGCCTGCCATGTGGTTGTGCTAGTTAGTACTAGGCCTACTAGTATGTAGTAGACTAGTATACAGTAGCAGAAAACTCGGGCCTAGGGCCTAGGCCTAGCTAGGCCTCTCCTGCTAGCGAAACAAAAACTCACCTAAATGAATAAGATTCAACATCAAAGTTACCAACTGCAGTTCTACTTAGTATTCTGCTAGCTATAGTTTTCGTGTTTTCTTCAAGATCGTCTCGCGTCACTACTCGACTCTCTCTATGCATTGCTATCGTCGCGTTGTTGGCTGTTTGTTGAGAGAACCATCATCCACAAGATGTATCCATACAATATGAATATTTATGAGCTAACTCAGGTCAAGGGTTAAATTAAACCGGAACACGTTTGTCTTCCAGACAAATAGCTTCCGGTTGGTTAATTTTTGCTTTAAATTACGATTTTCTCGAGTAAAACATTTTTTTTTCGATCCAATTTCAGTTCAAAGTGAATAACTTTTATGTGCAATTAAAATGGCCTATTCAACAAAAATATTAAAAAAAAAATGTTTTCAGGGGGACAATACATCTTTAATGTTTTAAATTTGGAATTGAAAAATATTGTTTGTATTAAAATGAAATGAAATATAAAAAAATAGCCTACAAGCAGCTAATTAACCCTAAAAAATCACACTCATTGGTATATCACTCTTCCCTGGGTATATAGTCCAGTCAATCTAATGATATACCCACCACAAATTGCAATAGTAACAAAGCAAGTATATTTGAATTCCATATAAAGTGTAGAACGACATACTAAAAGTCACCGAAAATCCAAGCATTGTGTCAAGGGGTCAGAGGTCAATAAAGGTTATTTGAAGTCAAAATTAATATGCCCCATTAATTACATATATTTAACCATTTGAAATACATTATATACAAGTGTGATTTATTTCATCCGAAAGCTTATTAAATTTCCTATTCAGTGATATCAAACTTATAGTCATAACATTTTATTTAGCATGTCATTTTTTTCGGAAAACGCAACATAATGTGTCAATTTTGGCTAAAAATGTGGTTTTCGCTGTAAACAACAATACCCTGGGGTGAACATTTCAGTTAAAAAAGCGATACACATGACCAGCTAAAGATGCAGATGAGTTCCTGTTCCTGTTGCTTCTGGATGATCTACATTCCATTTTTTCCAGATGGCATTTGTGTTGCCATGGTTACAGTATTTATATTGGGATGTGTAAGTATTTTAACTATTTTTTAACCAGTAGAAATACAAAGATGTTCAACAGCAGTTTGACAATGACCTCCATGTTGTATGACGTTCGGACCATCTGGGCTGGATTGTCAACAGACCTGGTGATTGAAAAGGTTTCTATGAGAAGCCTCAAAGAAAACAAGAGATTTAGGAATGAGTACATCCAGACCAAATCTGCGCTGAATGTAATGCCTCGCAATAGTATCAGGGCGTTACTCCAGCAGCGGCCAACATAAGAACGTATGGTCACACGTCAGGAACACAATAGCAATTAAAAAATCCATTTGGTTACGACTCAGAGACTTCATACCATTGACACGGGAGTTACTGCAGGTGACTCGGAATATTGGCAATGTGGTATTAAGCATTGAATATTTTGGACGGAAAGTCTTGCAATGTATTCAAGATCCTGGCAATAAAGTACATAGAGGCAAATATGTGTGCATCGATCCTACAGTTCCAGAGGAAACTCGAGGTGACAACAAGGAAGTTTTTGAACATGAACTTTGTTATCCACCAGCACTTTTTGAAACAACCAACTTACAATACTTTCAGCTAATAAACCAACATGATGCCATATGGAAACAATGAATAGTCTAACACATTCTACATTCTAGATGGTAGTGCTCTAATGCACAGCATTCCATGGAATAGTGTAGAGACTTATGCGATCTGTAAAAAATATTGGTCTGCCATCATAGTCTTTGATGATGATGACCTTCAGTCAGACCATGGAGGAAAAAATAATCTGTAATTGTAATTTGTAACTTATCTTGACATTTTTGAAAATTGTCACTAATTGGCAGAATATAAAAAGTTGAAAACTCTTTAATACCTGTAAACACAGCATTTTTAAAGAAATTACGATATTCTTACCTGCTGCGCCAGAAAATTCGACGCTTTCATACAAAACATGAATATTAGAATAGTTGACAATCGAAACATCGCAGAGAGAAATCTAAGAAATGTGAATATAAGACATAAGTATACAAACGGAATTGTCTGTAGGCCTACTGTATAAAAACAGTTTATCTCGAACCGTTAAAAACAAGTTACAGGCAATATATTTCATGACTCAATATCATCTTCGAAAATTACCTCTCTAATTGTGTCAAATCTTGATCAAAGTAAAAAAAAGTGAACGCGCAAAAAACCCTTAGAATTTCAACGAAAATGTGCATACCATTCTCCAGACTTGCAATAAAGTCATAGATCCATATTCATTAACGGACCAAATATTTGAAACGCGCTCTATAAAACCAATAAATTAAAATCCTAATACTCTGTTAAAAAAAGAAACTAAAGAAATGATATTGAGTACATACTAAAAAAAGGTAGGGTGGGGAAATAAACATAAATATTATGCATATTATAGGCCTACTGAGTCGCTCATAATCGGTATAGTGCCTCCGGGGAACAAACAGTCTCGTGTCCTTTTATGCCTAACCTGTGGTGGTCACTTAGATTGTGGTCGCGCTTTATGTGAATTTCCCGCTTTTCCCCACAGGGAGGTGCTAAACGGTCATGGGCGACCCATGTTGTTTTTGTTTTTTTGTACATCATTTTTTTAATGTTTTCTGGCAATGGCATGAATGCACCGTACATTTAAATGCATTTAAATGGTTACCAAACTGATACTATAAATATTGTAAATGTAATTGTGAATAAATGTGTAGCTTTAAAAAAAATGGACTAAAGTTATCTAAATATAGATATGAATTTTTAAAAAATTACTTACCTTGTCGACAATATATAGATTTGTTGTACCGTTATGCAATTCCACTAAAATGAGGCCCAATGTAAACTGTGTTTTAATATATCTCATTAAGCATACCTTTTAATATATTAATACTAACAGTTATATGTTAGAAAGGTTAGAAAATAAAATATGCATGCATTTGTGTTAAAATTCGAATGAATAAAACCTATCGAAAAAATTTGCATAATTGAAAAACGTTACGGTATTGCACTAATAATAAATAAAATCATGAACAACGCGACGCATCCTTTACATACCGTAGTCCAATGTACCATTTTATGTCATTTTAGAAATTTAGAATTTTGACATCCCAACGCGATTTCCTGCGGTAGTTCCATGCCATTTGATATTGAGCTCCTCGATGTTTCTACATTATTTACAGTGCTCCATCCTCATCCTCCTGTTTTGCCGCTTTTGTAAGTCGACATGTAATTTGGCAGCTATTCCACGTGATGGTACTTTTATATAGCTATGATTTGTTTTTTAAATACAAGACCTATTATAACAAATATTCTGATTTAAAATGAATTTTACATCCGGGAAGGGCGAGTGATTTGTGCACAACTTATGTATGTTGTGTGTATTATTTATATTCCATAACCCTATTAGCATCTGCTCTGTTTGCATAAAATCTAGCTTTAAAAAAAATCAGTGTATTAGAGTCTATTTTAATGCTTACATTAAAAATTTCCATTAAGTTTACAGTTTTACCGTAAATAATTACATTCACCAATCGTTTTACTAAATATTGCGCGACATCTAATTGTCTGGCACTGACTGTATGGCCCAAATTGATCATAATAATTAATAATGAACTAACTGTAAATTTTCTTTTCTTCTTCCGCCTCACGTATTGGCTTAGGTTCTTGTTCTGTGATTGACAAAAAGATGAAATCAACATCAATGAATCTTGAAGTATGGGACAATTTTGTCCCATACTATTGTAGAAATAAGATGAGTAGACCAAATGATGCTTTAATACTAATCAGTTTATTATTTTAACTCTTACGATCATGTGCGTGTCGAGGTATCGTATGACGGCATGTCGTGACCCGTATGATAAACAACTTTAATAAACAATGAAAATGACTTTAAGAACATCGATGTTATCTTTCCTTCCTTTCAATAGCATTTAATCAGTGTGACTGATAGCAGATCACACTGATTCAATATGCTTAACAGTTTCAATGGTGTATTGGTTTAAGGCCTAATAACATTTGTTAATATGATATTGTCATTATAATATTTAAAAAACAATTACAGAAAAGTACTGTACACCAACGATAAAAACAAAACAAATTTCAACAATCGTTCTTGAAGGCAATAATAGAACTTTGACCTTTGGGTGGATCGACTATCCTAAGGTCGATCCTGGTAACAAGGGATTATTCTGCCCTTATGGCGTTACCATTCATAGTCTTTAAGGTATGCTGGCGTTTTGACAAGTCTGCCACTTCTTGTCTGTATGTTTGGGAGAAATTCTTTCTCTTGGTCATCTGTCATGTGTGCATTATGTTGAGTTGGTTCCATGTATGTGTTATCTTCAGGTTCGTTCATGGTTGATTCAGTTTCTGTTGCGGTGTTTGATGGTTGTTCTTTTACCGCAAGCAAGTGCTGTCTGTTTCTTTGGATTGTTTGTGGTAGCTGCACTTCATATGATCTTGGCTGTTCTTTGTTAGCG
Source organism: Antedon mediterranea (assembly GCF_964355755.1). Taxonomy (NCBI): domain Eukaryota; kingdom Metazoa; phylum Echinodermata; class Crinoidea; order Comatulida; family Antedonidae; genus Antedon; species Antedon mediterranea. The sequence goes on along the minus strand of NC_092671.1, from coordinate 15,786,600 downwards.
GTTTCAACGACTTGGCAGTTTTGTCATGATATTGTTTATTCTCTTTTTTGAAAGTGCATTACTAACTCTTTTGGTTTGAAGGGCTCTAGGTTTCAATAGAGGTTTAGCTGTATACACAGTGCTTCTGGTTGTCCATGACATAAGTCTTTGTGTTGGTGATTGGAGGTCATTGTCACGTGGCACGTTTCTCAGATTCAACAGGTTGAGATAGATATCAGAACCATCCTGTCTTGTTTTTTCTAGAAGAGCTTTTGCTTGCTTGACAGCATTTTCTGCAAGGCCATTGGATTGGATATTAACAAACTTGGTATTCCATGGGTGCTAAAGCTTCGCTTTAGTTTTACAATCACACTTTCACGTCTCATATTATGCAGTGAGTTGAAATCAGAATATGTCGTCTTGCGGCGATCCAAGAATTTCACCTCTCACACCGCAATACGAATGCCCCCGTCAGTCCCTCTTAATCATTACCTCGAGTTCCGAAAACCAACGAAACAGCTTTAATATACGCTATTGGAGCTGGAATTACCGCGGCTGCTGGCACCAGACTTGCCCTCCAATAGATCCTCGTTAAAGGATTTAAAGTGTACTCATTCCAATTACAGGGCCTCGAGAGAGACCTGTATTGTTATTTTTCGTCACTACCTCCCTGTGTCAGGAGTGGGTAATTTGCGCGCCTGCTGCCTTCCTTGGATGTGGTAGCCGTTTCTCAAGCTCCCTCTCCGGAATCGAACCCTGATTCTCCGTTACCCGTGACGACCATGGTAGGCGCATAACGTACCATCGAAAGACATTTGAAGGATCCGTCGCCGGTGTGCTAGACCGTGCGATCAGCAAAGTTATCCAGCCCGCATTGGCCTTGTTCCTAATAAAAGCACGCCTTCCGCTAGGTCGGCGCTTGTTCGCATGTACAGTTATCCATGTAGGTAACTCAGTTCCAAGGAACCATAACTGATTTAATGAGCCATCCGCAGTTTCGCTTAGTACAAGCTTGTACTTAGACATGCATGGCTTAGTCTTTGAGACAAGCATATGACTACTGGCAGGATCAACCAGATATCTAGCCTAAACCGATTGCACGGTTAAAGCGCACCCGTCGCGATGGACAGGAGTGCGTGGGCTAAAAAAACCTTCTTGACTGACTAAGGCCTCGGGAGAAACGAAGGCCGCGCCCGAATAGGGACGCTGCGCTTCGCGTTCGAAACTCTCAGGTTCTAACGTCCAAAGCCAGGCCACAAATCACTTCGATTATCAAAAAACGGACGCACGCGAACGACCGGCGAGCGAGCGCAGACAAGCCCGCCTCGCAGAGTCTGAGCGGCGTCACTCACCGAGCCTTTACCGGTGCACAGGCAAGAGCACAGGCGGCCTAACCACAGTCGAACGCGATCGGGCGTTCATCGGGTCGGCCAAGGGAACAAGTACAATAACCATCGCATTCAATGCTATACTGTTGTACGTAACAACACTCCCCCATATATATACCTACGACGGTCAGACTATATCGGTTAGCAACGGAGGTTGGAAAAAATGGCAACTAAAAAAATCATCATCAAACTACACATTACCACCGGCTAACCGGCGGCGTAGACGAGGTTACATTTCGAGGACCTTCAAAAGTGGTGTGCGCGCGTGTGCGTCATCAAACTGAAGAAGAAAAAAAATTTAATCGCGCGGCCTAGCCTAGCCTAGCCTAGCCTAGCCTAGCCTAACTAACCACAAGTACACATTCCTTATCATGGTTAACAATCCATGAATGCAGCAAATAATTGGATTGTATCGCACAAGACTTTTAAGGTAATCTGTTCCATAACTGACTTTCTTAGGTTAAGAGCTTTAACAATTGCGTTGTTTTCGCCACCCCATGTGCCTCTAGCTCCAATCACTACTGGTATAACAGTCACTTGTTCGGCCCCGGTCGAGTTCCTCACCTGTGGTATCAAACAACTGTATTTTGAGATCTTTTTCCTTGCAGCTAATGATAAACTCCGACTACAATTGTCCCATACCACCGTGGGGTCCACAATCAGACCGCGATCATCCTTAACCAGTAAAATATCGGGTTTTAAAGTTCCCGTTGGAACTTTAAACGTAGGCTCGTAAGATACAGACCAACCTTGTCTATGTGCTATCTGACCAAGCTTCATGCAGACGTTATTATGACGCCTGATTCTTGCTTCCTTCACTACGTAGCCAACCGGAAATGTGATCTACTGACTCAATAGTGGTCAGACACCTTCTACATCGCACATCTCTTCCTTCTCTACCTCTGTAAACGGCTTCTCGAGTAGGATAGGTGTTACTTCGCAGTAACAATGCTGATATGTACTCCCCTTCTTTTAGGAATGATCGTTTTGAAATTTAGTGATTTGAAACTTTCGTTCCCTTCCAGGTTTCTACACCAATGCCTTGCGATCTTTGAGCGGCCCGATTGCGTTGTCTTTCCTCTTTCCATTTGCGATTAAGCTTCTTTCGGTGTGGAATTTCCAGCTTCCATTTAGTAGCGAGCTTTTGAATTCGATCGGCGAATCCTTTACCTTCCCCCCAGCTACGAACAAAATGATCGGACGAATCTAGGCACCGGCCTAGATTATGCAACCTTGCAGATAGAACAGATTGTGACAAGCAGGGAACTCCTAGTCTACCGTCTCTAGCGGAGGTATACAAGAAATGCGTCGATATGCAATTGGGTAGTTTGAGCCACAGTTTGATCCAGTATCTGATAGTATCGTCTAGCTTTTTAATTTGAGTTTTAGATGTGTTTGAAACGCAAAGCTTTTGCGAAATTCTTGGTATAACAAATGCTTTGTTGAAACGTTTGCACCATGTATCTAATGTAGATACGCCCTCGAATTTTTCCAGGCCATTCCAAGGATCGAATAGTGCTGCAAGATATCCATTACTGGTACCTGGTTCAACCCATGGTATGGTTTCTGAGTCTACCTGAAAATAACGGGTCATGTTAAAAGCATACGTTTTATGCAAAGGTTCTATCGAGAACGCTGCACTTTTACTGGCATTGATGTTCATACCAGTCAGATGACAAAACTGTTCGACAATCTTTAGGAGTGCACGCATTCCTTCAGAACTGTCAGAGCACAAGGCAGTGTCATCTGCGTAGTCTAATGAAGTGCTGGCTGTGGTGTTATTTAGCTTCCACCCTTGCCCACTAGCCTCCAAGGCGCACAGGAGAGGGTCCATTGCAATGTTGAACAGGATAGGTGACATGGGATCACCTTGCTTCACACCTCTACTCATTTCGATGGGGTCCGTGGTTCCATCTGGTACCTTGAATGACGTACATGTACCGGTGTACATGTCTGTAACCATACCGATGAAATGCTCGTGCACTCCAAACCTTCTAAGACCCTCGAACACATGTTCATGTGAAATAGTGTCGAAGGCCTTTGCCAAATCAAGGAACACTACCGGAAGATGTTGTCCACGATTCTTTGCCTCCTGAATCATGTCGGTTAGCAGGGTGATATTTTCATTGCATCCAGGAGCCTTAATAAAACCTCTCTGTCTTTCGTTTAGTGTTACCGCCTTTTGGAGTCGGCTCGCCAGAATTCGTGTGTATCGTCTGAGCACGATAGAAGAAATAGTCAAGGGTCGCCAATCATTGATGGAATCGGAGTCGCCACTTCCTTTTGGCAACAAAAGTGAACGGTTTTCTTTAAGATCCTTGGGGATCTTCCCACTGATAAGAAAAGAGTTGTACAGACTAGCGAGTACCGTATTGATGTTAGGGTTGCATTTTATGTCCTCGAGAGTAACCTTATCTGGACCAGCAGCCGTTGCTGTTTTTGTGGCCTTTATGGCTGTATTCACTTCCTCCACCGTAATTGGCAACAATAAATTTTTATTGTCTACCCTTGCCTTGGGCGGAGGCAGATGACTGAGATCGACTTCAACCGAACTAGCTGAAAATCTGTCTCTATACACCTCATGGATTTCATCCACTTTTAAAGGACACTCGCCACCCGTTTTTTTATCCAGAATTTCTATTGCCAGCTTTTTCCTGTCCCTATAGTACTGCCGCTGCATGTACTGAAAGCCGCTTGCCTTCTTTGCTGACCGCCTTCGTGGTTTTCGGTTACTCCTCTTTCGTACTTTTAATCTCTTATTGGTAGCAACCCGTTGGAGCTTCCCTTTTATCTTATCGTAACCGCTCACGTCTGAACTTTTCTCAATGGCTCGACTAATATTTGTTATCTGCCCCGTAGCAGATATTAAGGCCTCTTCGAAAGGCTCCTTTGGAATTTCTTCTTTTCGCTGTGGTCTTTTTGGCATTGGAACTCGGATGACAGGGAACAGCTGATTTTGCCTTTGGACCGAAAAGTAGCCCTAGTGCACGTCCTTTGTCACTCACCTGCTTGTTCGTTTTCGATAACAGCTGTTTAGCAATGTCACTATTGATCTGTCTGGACCCCTGCAATTCAGAGTTCAGATAAATTAGTTTTTCAACTTCTTCATCTGACCAGATTGACTTCTTAGATCTTTTGTTATTCTTTGCCCTTTGCAATCTCTTCCCCTCTACTTCCGCCTGTTGAGCTTCCACCCTCTTTAAATTACGCAGGATAGGGTGTCGGTGCCTTTCATGCTGGGAGAGACCCGTTTTGGTCTTAAATGCCTTGCCACAGGAGCAGACAAAGTCTAACACCTGGGCGGTAGTAGGTTGTTCCAATATACTACATTTGGCGTAGTGTATGGTAGCACCGTGCCCCGTTTTGGAAAACTTCCCACATTTTCCGCATTTAAATAGTACACTCGCATCGGTATGCTTGTGTAGGTGAGTTGTCAATTTTCTTATTTCTGTATAACCGGTGTTACACATGGGACACACAAAGTATGTAAACGGGACAGGTACTACCACAACCGGGTTGTTCTCTACCTCCTTTCTACTATCAGCAGAACGGACAACAGGTATATCCTGAGCGCTCTCAGGTATAGATAAATCCTCAATTGGAGTTCTTATTTTGAAGAACTCTTTTAGACTTGACGGTGGGATGTTGTGCCCGTCTATTACAGGATGCTTATGACTTCTAAACTCACAATGACGGAAGGACATTGTCAGCACTGATTTTGTGCTAGGTTCTCCTTCGAAATCGACCTGTCCCAGCGCCAGACTCTACTCCCGTACAGTATGCAATTTAGTGGACGAAAGGCTGTTTGCACCCTTCCGAACGCGGTCGTTTATTTCCTTATGAAGAAAACGGGCGCCACCGCCTCCCGACTGACTATAGCACGAGCATTCATCTAAAGACACCGGAGCGTCTCTAGAGTTCATGCTGTGGCGTCGTACGTTATATGCAGCAACCTGCTGCACGGTTGACCTATCGGCCATCCTGCATGCGGGATAATCAAATACAGGAGACGTGCATGCCCGCTCATATACCTGCAAGTGTGTCGCAACCCCATCTGCACCTGCAACAGATGAGGCCGGGTCCCTAGTCCGGGAATATAATTAAATATACTTGTACAAATCAACTTGATTCCAGGGCGCCCGACCCTTACAAAGAAAAGACATCTCTTCCCGGGGCTCCCGCCAGCGTCTCCGAGTTCGTTTGCTTTGCAGCACTGGCTGCGCGAGGCAGCGACTTCCGCCTTCGGGTTCGGGAATATTGACCCGATTCCCTTTCGCATAAGGGGCGCGACCCACGAAAGGCCTACGCCACCGCTCGGAACGGAACTACCCTATAGCTTAGGATCGACTGACCCATGTGCAACGGCTGTTCACATGGAACCCTTCTCCACACTCGGCCCTCAAGGCTCTCACTTGAATATTTGCTACTACCACCAATATCTGCACCCACGGTGGCTCCACGCGGGCTCGCGCCCTACGCTTCAACGCTCACCGCAGCGACCCTCCTACTCGTCGGGGCTTACCTCCCGGGCGGGGTTACCTCCTCTGGCCCGACGGCCGGGTATAGGCGGCACGCTCAGCGCCATCCATTTTCAGGGCTAGTTGATCCGTCCTGCTGTCTGTATCAACCAACACTTTTTCTGGGATCTGATGAGCGTCCCAATCGGGCGCCGTAACCCGGCGTTCGGTTCATCCGGCAGCGCCAGTTCTGCTTACCAAAAGTGGCCCACTGGGGACTCGCATTCGTCGCCCGGCTCCAATCGAGCGAGTCGGACTTCTTACCAATTTAAAGTTTGAGAATAGGTTGAGGTCGTTTCGGCCCCAAGGCCTCTAATCATTCGCTTTACCAGATAAAACTGCTATCCTGAGGGAAACTTCGGAGGGAACCAGCTACTAGATGGTTCGATTAGTCTTTCGCCCCTATACCCAAGTTTGACGATCGATTTGCACGTCACAGAATCGCTGCGGACCTCCACCAGAGTTTCCTCTGGCTTCGTCCTGCTCAGGCATAGTTCACCATCTTTCGGGTCCTAACGCACACGCTCCTCCTCCGCCTCGCCGACAGAGCGATCAAGACGGGGCAGTGGTGCGCCCGCCGCCGAGCGACGGGATCCCACCTCGGCCAGACGGACTGGCCTTCACTTTCATTGCGCCTTCGGGCTTCAAAGTTGCTACGACTCGCGGGCGTGTTAGACTCCTTGGTCCGTGTTTCAAGACGGGTCGGGTGGGCTACCGACCTCGCTGACCGACCCTGGGCGCCTGTTGAGACCGGACCTGCGCAGCCGAAAGCTGAACCGAAACGACACTGAGAACAGTCCCGCTCCGATCCAACTCGCGGGAGACAGGCGGCCCAGCCCTCCCGAAAGAGGGCAGACGCGGATTCCCTTCCTCGACCGGGCGTCCAGCCGCTGGAGATCGGCTATAAGCTCTCCCGGGCCGCGAACGACCGTGGGAGGAACCTGCCGGTCGTCAGCTCTACGCACGCAAGAAGTGCACGCGACGGAGGCACGAGCCGTCACCCGGCCGGTCCTTGCGGATCCTGAAGAGAGACGGACGTGCTCCCGAACGTGCTGAATCTTTCGTGCCACATTGCGGGCCCACCCGTTTGCCTCTTAGCGGTTTCACGTACTTTTTAACTCTCTCTTCAAAGTTCTTTTCAACTTTCCCTCACGGTACTTGTTCGCTATCGGACTCGTGCCAGTATTTAGCCTTGGATGGAGTTTACCACCCGTCTTTGGGCTGCATTCCAAAACAACCCGACTCCTGAAAACCGTGGTCCGCACGTGGCCCAGGCCGTGGGTGCCTGACACCCTCTATGGGAAGGACTCGATCAGAAGGACGTGAGCCCGAGCACACGCGCGGAGTAGGGCTTTCTTACGCCACATTTCCCGCGTTCCGTTCAGGCACGGGAATTCGGCGCTGGGCTGTTCCCGCTTCACTCCCCCATATATATACCTACGACGGTCAGACTATATCGGTTAGCAACGGAGGCCGGAAAAAATGGGAACTAAAAAAATCATCATCAAACTACACATTATCACCGGCTAACCGGCAGCGTAGACGAGGTTACATTTCGAGGACCTTCAAAAGTGGTGTGCGCGCGTGTGCGTCATCAAACTGAAGAAGAAAAAATTTAAATCGCGCGGCCTAGCCTAGCCCGGCCGGGTCGGGTCCGGTCGGGTCGGGCCTAGCTTAGCCTAGCCTAGCCTAGCCTAGCCGAGCCGAGCCAAGCCAACGCTCAGACTATATCGGTTAGCAACGGAGGCTAGGTTTGGCAAGGCTGGTTTTCATTTCTTTTTCAATTAGTCCGCGCGATATATATTCGTTCGGCTAGACCCGGCCCGCCTAAGCTCGCACCGTCTGTAGCCTATGCTAGGCTAACCTAGGCCTGGTCTCTGGCCCGGCCCGGCTCGGCTAGGCTCGCCTATGCTAGGCTAGGACCGGCCGCACGATATGATTTTTTTTCTTTTCATTTTTTCCGACCTCCGTTGCTAACCGATATAGTCTGACCGTCGTAGGTATATATATGGGGGAGTGTTGTTACATACAACAGTATAGCATAGCATAGCATTGCATGCGATGCTTATTGTACTTGTTCCCTTGGCCGACCCGATGAACGCCCGATCGCGTTCGACTGTGGTTATATGCTTGTCTCAAAGATTAAGCCATGCATGTCTAAGTACAAGCTTGTACCAAGCGAAACTGCGGATGGCTCATTAAATCAGTTATGGTTCCTTGGAACTGAGTTACCTACATGGGTAATTCTAGAGCTAATACATGCGAACAAGCGCCGACCTAGCGGAAGGCGTGCTTTTATTAGGAACAAGGCCAATGCGGGCTTGCCCGCTCCCCTTGGTGAACTCTGGATAACTTTGCTGATCGCACGGTCTAGCACCGGCGACGGATCCTTCAAATGTCTGCCCTATCAACTTTCGATGGTACGTTATGCGCCTACCATGGTCGTCACGGGTAACGAAGAATCAGGGTTCGATTCCGGAGAGGGAGCTTTAGAAACGGCTACCACATCCAAGGAAGGCAGCAGGCGCGCAAATTACCCACTCCTGACACAGGGAGGTAGTGACGAAAAATAACAATACAGGTCTCTCTCGAGGCCCTGTAATTGGAATGAGTACACTTTAAATCCTTTAACGAGGATCTGTTGAAGGGCAAGTCTGGTGCCAGCAGCCGCGGTAATTCCAGCTCCAATAGCGTATATTAAAGCTGTTGCAGTTAAAAAGCTCGTAGTTGGATCTTGGGCCGCCGCAAGGCGTGTCACTGCCCGTCCTGGCCTTTCTCTCGGTTTTCACCTGGTGCTCTTGATTGAGTGGCGGGGGTGACCGGAACGTTTACTTTTAAAAAATTAGAGCTAGCCGTACTAGCCGTACTAGCCGTACTAGCCGTACTAGCCGTACTAGCCGTACTAGCCGTACTAGCCGTACTAGCCGTACTAGCCGTACTAGCCGTACTAGCCGTACTAGCCGTACTAGCCGTACTAGCCGTACTAGCCGTACAAGCCGTACAAGCCGTACAAGCCGTACAAGCCGTACAAGCCGTACTAGCCGTACTAGCCGTACTAGCCGTACTAGCCGTACTAGCCGTACTAGCCGTACACTCTAATTTTTTAGCCGTACTAGCCGTACTAGCCGTACTAGCCGTACTAGCCGTACTAGCCGTACTAGCCGTACTAGCCGTACTAGCCGTACTAGCCGTACTAGCCGTACTAGCCGTACTATCCGTACTAGCCGTACTAGCCGTACTAGCCGTACTAGCCGTACTAGCCGTACTAGCCGTACTAGCCGTACTAGCCGTACTAGCCGTACTAGCCGTACTAGCCGTACTAGCCGTACTAGCCGTACTAGCCGTACTAGCCGTACTAGCCGTACTAGCCGTACTAGCCGTACTAGCCGTACTAGCCGTACTAGCCGTACTAGCCGTACTAGCCGTACTAGAGTTTAAAAACAAGTTGATTTGTACACGTATATTTAATTATATTCCCGGACTAGGGACCCGGCCTCATCTGTTGCAGGTGCAGATGGGGGTTGCGACACACTTGCAGGTACAGGAGCGGGCATGCACGTCTCCTGTATTTGATTCTCCCGCATGCAGGACGGCCGATAGGTCAACCGTGCAGCAGGTTGCTGCATATAACGTACGACGCCACAGCATGAACTATAGAGACGCTCCGGTGTCTTTAGATGAATGCTCGTGCTATAGTCAGTCGGGAGGCGGTGGCGCCCGTTTTCTTCATAAGGAAATAAACGACCGCGTTCGGAATGGTACTAGCCGTACTAGCCGTACTAGCCGTACTAGCCGTACTAGCCGTACTAGCCGTACTAGCCGTACTAGCCGTACTAGCCGTACTAGCCGTACTAGCCTTCACGAGGTAGGGGTTGTAAGCCAGTTGACTTGTTTAATTGGCGACGAACAGACTAGGGTGGCTGCTAATTAGGCCACTGTCAGCGACTCTTTTACAGATCCTGCAACGTGAATGTCCCTGTACATCCAGTTGCCGATCACAAAAGATTCCAAAAGATGGCGAATATATAGAAATGAGAACCTACCGTACGTGTGTTCTTACCGTACCTCACTGGTCTAATTGGGGTTAATCTCCCGAGAGTTTAAAAACAAGTTGATTTGTACACGTATATTTAATTATATTCCCGGACTAGGGACCCGGCCTCATCTGTTGCAGGTGCAGATGGGGTTGCGACACACTTGCAGGTACAGGAGCGGGCATGCACGTCTCCTGTATTTGATTCTCCCGCATGCAGGACGGCCGATAGGTCAACCGTGCAGCAGGTTGCTGCATATAACGTACGACGCCACAGCATGAACTATAGAGACGCTCCGGTGTCTTTAGATGAATGCTCGTGCTATAGTCAGTCGGGAGGCGGTGGCGCCCGTTTTCTTCATAAGGAAATAAACGACCGCGTTCGGAAGGGTGCAAACAGCCTTTCGTCCACTAAATTGCATACTGTACGGGAGTCGAGTCTGGCGCTGGGACAGGTCGATTCCGAAGGAAAACCTAGCACAAAATCAGTGCTGACAATGTCCTTCCGGCATTGTGAGTTTAGAAGCATAAGCACAACATCCTACCGTCAAGTCTAAAAGAGTTCTTCAAAATAAGAACTCCAATTGAGGATTTATTTATACCCGAGAGCGCTCAGGATATACCTGTTGTCCGTTCTGCTGATAGTAGAAAGGAGGTAGAGAACAACCCGGTTGTCGTAGTACCTGTCCCGTTTACATACTTTGTGTGTCCCATGTGTAACACCGGTTATACAGAAATAAGAAAATTGACAACTCACCTACACAAGCCTTGGAGGCTAGTGGGCAAGGGTGAAAGCTAAATAACACCATAGCATGCACTTCATTAGCAGATGACACTGCCTTGTGCTCTGACAGTTCTGAAGGAATGCGTGCACTCCTAAAGATTTTCGAACAGTTTTGTCATCTGACTGGTATGAACATCAATGCCAGTAAAGTGCAGCGTTCTCGATAGAACCTTTGCATAAAACGTATGCTCTAAACATTACCCGTTCTTTTCAGGTCGACTCAGAAACCATACCATGGGTTGAACCAGGTACCAGTAATGGATATCTTGGAGCACTATTCGATCCTTGGAATGGCCTGGAAAAATTCGAGGGCGTATCTACATTAGATACATGGTGCAAAGCATTTCTCAAACCCCGTCAGAAAGTGGATATTCTAGTTAGAAACATCTGAAACTCAAATTAAAAAGCTAGACGATACCATCAGATACTGGATCAAACTGTGCTACACTGAAAGAATCAGCGTGTTTGCCCTTGGCCGACAGGTCTGGGTAATCCGTTGAACCTCTTTCGTGCTAGGGATAGGGACTTGTAATTATTTCCCTTCAACGAGGAATGCCCAGTAAGCGCGAGTCATCAGCTCGCGTTGATTACGTCCCTGCCCTTTGTACACACCGCCCGTCGCTACTACCGATTGAATGGTTTAGTGAGATCATCGGATCGGCCGTGTCGGTTTTACCGTTCACGTGCCGAAAAGACGCTCAAACTTGATCATTTAGAGGAAGTAAAAGTCGTAACAAGGTTTCCGTAGGTGAACCTGGGGAAGGATCATTAACGCAATCGCAAGAACGTTTTGTCACCCAGCACGGCCGACTCGCACGCGAGTCTGCCTGGTCGTGGCTAGAAGGAGGGCCGGACGGTAAGCGACCGGCTGGCGAAAACCAATCGAACTTGGGAGTGCACTAGCGAAAACCGCCCGACCTTCCGAGGTGTTCGGGATGCTTTTCGGGGCCGCCCGTGGTCTGGTTCGGTGGCTCTGCTTGAAAGACGCGCCCGGACCGGCGCCTCCGCTCCCGTTCTTTGTTTTTTCTCAAACGAAAATCTTTTTTTTTTGTCGCACTCTGTAAGCGTTGAAAACGCAAGTTGCGAACAATTCTTAGTGGTGGATCACTCGACTCGTGCGTCGATGAAGAACGCAGCCAGCTGCGTAAACTAATGTGAATTGCAAGATACATTGATCCGAACGCACATTGCGGCCCGGGTCCTCGCGATCCGGACCACGTCCGTCTGAGGGTCGGCAATGCGACGCATCGCGCCCGTTCCGTTTACACAAGACGGAACGGATGCGGACCAGCGCCCGACTGAGCCCGGCGGCTGCACGTTCAGCCTGTCGAGCCGGGTGAATTCAGATGCAGCGTGTTTCTCAGGCCGCTTCCCTCCGAGAGGAAGAGGCGGTTGGACTGGCAGGGGAACCTTCCGCCCGCGGATCGAGCACCATCTCTCGGAGCCGCCCAGAAGCATCGGCCTGGCCTCTCAACACGGCACACTAGACCTACCAACTCGACCTCAGATCGGGCGAGAATACCCGCTGAATTTAAGCATATTACTAAGCGGAGGAAAAGAAACTAATAAGGATTCCCTCAGTAGCGCCGAGTGAAGCGGGAACAGCCCAGCGCCGAATCCCCGTGCCTGAACGGTACGCGGGAAATGTGGCGTAAGAAAGCCCTACTCCGCGCGTGTGCTCGGGCTCACGTCTTTCTCATCGAGGCCTTCCCATAGAGGGTGTCAGGCCCCCACGGCCTGGGCCGCGTGCGGACCACGGTTTTCAGGAGTCGGGTTGTTTTGGAATGCAGCCCAAAGACGGGTGGTAAACTCCATCCAAGGCTAAATACTGGCACGAGTCCGATAGCGAACAAGTACCGTGAGGGAAAGTTGAAAAGAACTTTGAAGAGAGAGTTAAAAAGTACGTGAAACCGCTAAGAAGCAAACGGGTGGGCCCGCAATGTGGCACGAAAGATTCAGCGCGTTCGGGAGCACGTCCGTCTCTCTGCAGGATCCGCAAGGACCGGCCGAGTGACGGCTCGTCCCTCCGTCGCGTGCACTTCTTGCGTACGTAGACCTTACGACCGGCCAGTAGTCCACCAGAATGCCGATCGGCAGGTTCCTCCCACGATCGTTCGCGGCACGGGAGAGCTTATAACCGATCTCCAGCGGCTGGACGCCCGGTCGAAGAAGGGAATCCGCGTCTGCCCTCTTTCGGGAGGGCTGGGCCGCCTGTCTCCCGCGAGTTAGATCGGAGCGGGACTGTTCTCAGTGTCGTTTTGGTGCAGCTTTCGGCTGCGCAGGTTCGGTCTCAACAGGCGCCCAGGGTCGGTCAGCGAGGTCGGTAGCCCACCCGACCCGTCTTGAAACACGGACCAAGGAGTCTAACACGCCCGCGAGTCGTAGGGACTTTGAAGCCCGAAGGCGCAATGAAAGTGAAAGCCAGTCCGTCTGGCCGAGGTGGGATCCCGTCGCTCGGCGGCGGGCGCACCACTGCCCCGTCTCGATCGCTCTGTCGGCGAGGCGGAAGAGGACCGTGTGCGTTAGGACCCGAAAAATGGTGAACTATGCCTGAGCAGGACGAAGCCAGAGGAAACTCTGGTGGAAGTCCGCAGCGATTCTGACGTGCAAATCGATCGTCAAACTTGGGTATAGGGGCGAAAGACTAATCGAACCATCTAGTAGCTGGTTCCCTCCGAAGTTTCCCTCAGGATAGCTGGCGCTCGAACGCAGTTTTATCTGGTAAAGCGAATGATTAGAGGCCTTGGGGCCGAACGACCTCAACCTATTCTCAAACTTTAAATTGGTAAGAAGTCCGACTCGCTCGATTGGAGCCGGGCGACGAATGCGAGTGCCCAGTGGGCCACTTTTGGTAAGCAGAACTGGCGCCGCGGGATGAACCGAATGCCGGGTTACGGCGCCCGATTGGGACGCTCATCAGATCTCAGAAAAGGTGTTGGTTGATACAGACAGCAGGACGGTGGCCATGGAAGTCGGAATCCGCTAAGGAGTGTGTAACAACTCACCTGCCGAATCAACTAGCCCTGAAAATGGATGGCACTGAGCGTGCCGCCTATACCCGGCCGTCGGGGCAGAGGAGGTAAGCCCCGACGAGTAGGAGGGTCGCTGCGGTGAGCGTTGAAGCCGCCGTGGGTGGGTGGAGCCACCGTGGGTGCAGATCTTGGTGGTAGTAGCAAATATTCAAGTGAAAGCCTTGAGGGCCGAGTGTGGAGAAGGGTTCCATGTGAACAGCCGTTGCACATGGGTCAGTCGATCCTAAGCTATAGGGTAGTTCCGTTCCGAGTGGTGGCGTAGGCCTCTCGTGGGTCGCGCCCCTTATGCGAAAGGGAATCGGGTCAATATTCCCGAACCCGAATGCGGAAGTCGCTGCCTCGCGCAGCCAGTGCTGCAAAGCAAACGAACTCGGAGACGCTGGCGGGAGCCCCGGGAAGAGTTGTCTTTTCTTTGTAAGGGTTGGGCGCCCTGGAATCGGTTCGCCCGGAGATAGGGGCTGCGGGCCCGTAAAGCACCGCGGCTCTTGCGGTGTCCGGTGCGCTTCCGCTGGCCCTTGAAAATCTGAGGGACACCGACTGATTTTCGCCTCGGCTCGTACCCATAACCACAGCCGGTCTCCAAGGTGAATAGCCTCTGGCCGATAGAACAATGTAGGGAAGTCGGCAAATTAGATCCGTAACTTCGGGAAAAGGATTGGCTCTAAGGGCTGGGTCGGTCGGGCTGGGGAGTGAAGCGGGACCGGGCGCGTGCCGTGACTGGGCGAGGCCTGCGCAAGCAGGGCGAGCCCGGACGAGTGCCGGGCCCATTCCGTGGACCTTCCTGGCTTGGGGGTCTTTCGGGGTCGCTTCGGCCGGCGCCAAACAGCCAACTTAGAACTGGTACGGACACGGGGAATCCGACTGTCTAATTAAAACAAAGCATTGCGACGTCCGCAACCATGGCATTAACGCAATGTGATTTCTGCCCAGTGCTCTGAATGTCAAAGTGAAGAAATTCAACGAAGCGCGGGTAAACCAAATGTAGTGAATGTCCCTGTAAATCCAGTTGCCGATCACAAAAGATTCCAAAAGATGGCGAATATATAGAAATGAGAACCTACCATACGTGTGTTCTTACCATACCTCACTGGTCTAATTGGGGTTTCTCTTAGGTTAATCTCCCGAGAGTGTAAAAACAAGTTGATTTGTACACGTATATTTAATTATATTCCCGGACTAGGGACCCGGCCTCATCTGTTGCAGGTGCAGATGGGGGTTGCGACACACTTGCAGGTACAGGAGCGGGCATCCTGTAATAGACGGGCACAACATCCCACCGTCAAGTCTAAAAGAGTTCTTCAAAATAAGAACTCCAATTGAGGATTTATCTATACCTGAGAGCGCTCAGGATATACCTGTTGTCCGTTCTGCTGATAGTAGAAAGGAGGTAGAGAACAACCCGGTTGTGGTAGTACCTGTCCCGTTTACATACTTTGTGTGTCCCATGTGTAACACCGGTTATACAGAAATAAGAAAATTGACAACTCGCCTACACAAGCATACCGATGCGAGTGTACTATTTAAATGCGGAAATGTGGGAAGTTTTCCAAAACGGGGCACGGTGCTACCATACACTACGCCAAATGTAGTATATTGGAACAACCTACTAGGGTGGAAGCTAAATAACACCACAGCCTGCACTTCATTAGCATACGCAGATGACACTGCCTTGTGCTCTGACAGTTCAGAAGGAATGCGTGCACTCCTAAAGATTGTCGAACAGTTTTGTCATCTGACTGGTCATAAATGCCAGTAAAAGTGCAGCGTTCTCGATAGAACCTTTGCATAAAACGTATGCTCTAAACATGACCCGTTCTTTTCAGGTCGACTCAGAAACCATACCATGGGTTGAACCAGGTACCAGTAATGGATATCTTGGAGCACTATTCGATCCTTGGAATGGCCTGGAAAAATTCGAGGCGTATCTACATTAGATACATGGTGCAAAGCATTTCTCAAACCCCGTCAGAAAGTGGATATTCTAGTTAGAAACATCTGAAACTCAAATTAAAAAGCTAGACGATACCATCAGATACTGGATCAAACTGTGGCTCAAACTACCCAATTGCATATCAACGCATTTGTTGTATACCTCCCTGCTTGTCACAATCTGTTCTATCTGCAAGGTTGCATAATCTAGGCCGGTGCCTAGATTCGTCCGATCATTTTGTTCGTAGCTGGGCGGAAGGTAAAGGATTCGCCGATCGAATTCAAAAGCTCGCTACTAAATGGAAGCTGGACATTCCACACCGAAAGAAGCTTAATCGCAAATGGAAAGAGGAAAGACAACGCAATTGGGCCGCTCAAGGATCGCAAGGCATTGGTGTAGAAAACTGGAAGGGATCGAAAGTTTCAAATCACTGGATTTCAAAACGATCATTCCTAAAAGAAGGGAGTACATATCAGCATTGTTACTGCGAAGCAACACCTATCCTACTAGAGAAGTCGTTTCCAGAGGTAGAGAAGGAAGAGATGTGCGATGTAGAAGGTGTCTGACCACTATTGAGACAGTAGGTCACATTTCCGGTTGGTGCTACGTAGTTAAGGAAGCAAGAATCAGGCGTCATAATAACGTCTGCATAAAGCTTGGTCAACGGGAACTTTAAAACCCGATATTTTACTGGTTAAGGATGATCGCGCTCTGATTGTGGACCCCACGGTGGTATGGGACAATTGTAGTCGGAGTCTATCATTAACTGCGAGGAAAAAGATCTCAAAATACAGTTGTTTGATACCACAGGTGAGGAACTCGACCGGGGCCGAACAAGTGACTGTTATACCAGTAGTGATTGGAGCTAGAGGCACATGGGGTGCCGAAAACAACGCAATTGTTGAAGCTGGAACAGATTACCTTAAAAGTCTTGTGCGATTCAATCCAATTATTTGCTGCATTCATGGATTGTTAACCATGATAAGGAATGTGTACTTGTGGTTAGTCCATTTTAATTTAACATGAAGGAGGACCCAAAAATGAGGACAGGTACGTAGTGGGCTACGTAAGATTGTGTCTTGTGTACCATGAGGGAATAACACCTATCCCTTGCCTTCAACGGATATGTGTAAGATCGGGTTACACATATTTCGGTGTCAAGGAGATTCTCGCACATAGACGTGAATATCCTTGACGGGACAGTGTGGAAGGTTTCTCGTCATTTTCAGTGACGCCTACTGTCTTAAGGTGGAAAGACTTGAAGTTGTGGCAGTTTCTACTGCTGTACCTAAGTCATCTAATAGCCAAATGCCTCGTCATCTAATTAGTGACGCGCATGAATGGATTAACGAGATTCTCACTGTCCCTATCTACTATCTAGCGAAACCACAGCCAAGGGAACGGGCTTGGCAGAATTAGCGGGGAAAGAAGACCCTGTTGAGCTTGACTCTAGTCTGACCTTGTGAAGAGACATGAGGGGTGTAGAATAGGTGGGAGGCTCACGCCGCCGGTGAAATACCACTACTTTCATCGTTTCTTTACTTATCTGGTGATGCGGGAAGCGGGCCCACCGGGTCCACGATTCTAGCGTTAAGCGCGACTTGTCGCGCAACCCGCTCCGGAGACAGCGTCAGGCGGGGAGTTACGGTACATCTGTCCAATGGTAACGCAGGTGACCCGGGTCGGGCCGGGCCGGGACTAGCCTAGCCTAGCATAGCCTAGCCTAGCCTAGCCCAGCCCAGCCTAGCCCGGCCAGGTCGGGTCTAGCCGGGCCTAGCCTAGCCTAGCCTAGCCAAGCCAAGCCAAGCTTACGCTCAGTCTATATCGGTTAGCAACGGAGGCCGGAAAAAATTATAAAATTATAGTTTCTATTGATACTTTTAGCCTAATTACTAGTCTCTAAACCCATGTCTATTCTAGTAGTAGCTGTGTTGGTTTGTGTGACGTGTGTGTTAGTTAGGTATGACACAGTCCGAGTAATAGGCCTAAGTCAGCAAAATTAAACAATAAACATTACACAAAAATACATTTTTTATTCTCGTTTTTAAAGTTTCTTTGAGTACATGCATATTGTTTGATAATAAAATAGCAGAATTAAAAAATTACAGTACACACATTATACACATTCTTTATTTATTTCTTTGGGCTATGTCCAATTACTACTTAGTTTAATGTCTTGTCTAGCTGTCGATTAGCCTCCACACATTTGCAAAGTAGTGGACGTGTGTGTGAAAAAGAGTGCGCGAAGGCGAGAATCCTATGCCTATTGTAGAAAGAATCGTATCGCAGTTGTGTAAATCACTTCTCGTTGCTATACGCTTGGGTACACACGGAACAACAAATTTAACTTAACTGATGAATTATTCATGTTTATTTTGTGACGTTTCATTGTTGTATTTTTTACATTACTTTCAGTAATTTTAGGTTGTTGTTTTTAGTCGCGTGGAAGCGACTCTATAGTTCACTATGTCGGTCTGTCGGTCCGGTATCACTATGCGTTTTATCGCTTTCTGACCTTATCTTGATATCAGTTTAATCTAGGTAGGTCAATTTTTCACAGTATATTCCTTATGGCCAGGAATCAATGTGGTTATGTTTTCACGGTGCGCAATAAAAAATTACGCGGTCTACGCACGATTTAACGAAATCACGTTTGTAATCATATCTTCACAACCATGAATCACAATTAAATAAAATTTGGTACTCATAAATTTCAGGGCATAAATCATCATATGGCAATACAATTACGTATGTAACGCATGCGTACGCGCGCTTAACATTTTCAAAATTTATTTTCGATGAAATAAGAGTACATTTCAGGCAATTTTAAGCGTTTACAAAATTGCCATGAGTGCGCATATTTTTGCGCGCGCACTGCGCGTTAAATGTTATTGCGCACTCTTTTTGCCCGATTTCTGTTTTCTTGACTCACTTTTCAACTCGAAATTACGTTATACGAGCACGTCAAAAGTGACAGGCTACGCACGTGTAAATTTAAAAAAAATAAATGTTTTTAAACATTTCAACATTTTTAAACATGTTCAGTAATTTCGGTCAGTATAGTTCACTCTCTCGGTCTGTCTGTCGGTCTGTCTGTCGGTCTGTCTGTCGGTCCGGTATCACTATGCATTGTAGCACGCGACTTAATGGCTGTTGGCCTTGTTTTCAGTAACTTAGCTTTTCCCATTCTACTTAGGCCTACTGAATGAAACATGTATAACTTTTTAGGCTAGCTAAAAAAAACAATATTTAAGTTTAAATTACTTACTAGCTTCAAATTATTTGGGTAAAATTATCATCACGGTAAGTTTCAACAATATAAGAATGAACTACTGTATTATCAATGAATTTAAGAACAAAATCTACAGTATCCAATTTCAGGCCTAGATTAGGGTCTAAAGGCTGGTTTCCTGTCGACGTAAGAACATCACTTTTGTTGCGACTACGTCGATTTGTCGTAAGAAATGCGGATTTTACAGGAAACCGATTACGATCGAAAATTTATAAAATCGACGTAACGTAAGAAAAATGGTAACGACAAACGATTTTACAGGAAACCGATGACCTAACAATTGTTGCGTTACGACGTTTTCTTCAGATTTTACAGGAAACCGGGATTTTTTATCTTACGCTTGAATGAACGCCCTTGCGTCACGTTTCTTACGTCTCTTACGAAAGTTGACTTGAATGACCTTACAGTGAAATATAGCCGGACAATAACATTTGTATGTATTTATCGTACTACTACAATTTTAGCCCACTTTACGATGTTGTACAATGTACATACTTTACAAATGCACAGTAGTTTCAAAATAATATTGTTCTAATCAGGGAGTTTACAACTCATATCAAAATATAATACTCTTATTTATGGACGTGCAATAAACAATCCGCATTGAAACCGACATTCTTCTGTTCTATTTGTCAGTAGAAACGTCACGATAATGAACATTTGCAACAAGATAAGATATATAGAAAGCCCTTGTAAGCAATATAATATTATTATGTAACTTTAAAAAAAAATGTTTGCTTGATTTTGTATAATTTATATTGTTTTGTCAAATTTATTCTTATTATAGGTAAATAATGGGTATCTAATAATAATAATAGGAATCCCGAAATGATTTGCCGTTTTTTAATTTTGAAAACTATTTAAGGCTAGGCCTACTAAGGCCAGAATAATTAATTCATATTTTGGTTCATAGGCCTAGCCTATTAGCCTGGGTCCTAGGCTAGTTTGATTATATTTTGGTCAAATCCATTCCTATTAGTACAGTATTAATTAAGTATTACTAGATGGTACGCTCGCTTCGCTCGCGTACCATCTAGGTCGTGCCCACAGATGGTTCTCGAATATAGGCCTACAGTAATTTCAGCGTAACAAAACTGGCGATTTCAAATGTACGTACCGCAGGACTATAATACATTGTCGTTTACAGAAACGAATAAATAGACACGATGATTTATGTAGTCAACTAAAATTAGCACCCTGGGAATTACTTCCGAAGGAGAAACTTTTCACAAAATGAGTCCAAATTTTTGATTTGGACACATTTAAAGAAACCCAATTTGTGTTTTGTATGTAACATTAGGGTTGAGGGATGGGAAAGCGGATAGGTACAAAGAGGAACAATTTTTAAATATATTCTTTATCCACTCAGTAACGAAATATTTTGTTCATGTTTTATAAGCATATACATAATATACCTCTAAATACAGTAAAACATTTGCGATTTAATACTTTGTTAAAACTGTCACTGTCATAATCGATTGAAATATTAAAGTACATGTCACGATACACCACTACGACGTTTATATTTTTGGTAATTATTAATTAATACAAACGTTGAGAAGGAACTGTCAGTATAAAGTGTATTTGTATATAATAATGTGTTTATATATCTAACAGTTTATTATTATCTAACAGGACGAACATTCACAGTAAGAAATTTTCGATTCAAATGAGTTCCAAAAATAGTTATTTACAGTATTGTCAAAGTATTGTAAGTTTATCCTCAAAGGGCCCATATATTTACCTACCGTATGTGTTAAGCCAAGGGCTCATAAATTTACCTACAGTACTTGTGTTAAACCAAACTCTGGCAGACTGAGAGATTGGGATGTTCCATTCATCGCAAATCAATACATTTGTATAATCGTATATTAAATCTATCAAAATAGTATTTTTTAAAGAAAATCGGCCTGTCTTCAACATTATGATGGTGTACTCTAGCTGTTCAACCGGTTTTCAGCTATTAAAAACAATTATCGTAGGAGGAGATAGGAAAATGCGAAGCCTCCTCGCATTTTTGTGGCGGGTATTTTTCAAGATGGACATCCATTAGACAGTGTATACCACGATCGGAAAACACCCCTATTTGGGGCAAATCGTTGAACCTAAATTCGTTTTAATCGTCAATAACTAATTATCTAACTTAATTTAATTAGTAAACAGGGTTACATCAGGTGGTTAAAATCAGTACCGAAAGTACGAACCAACTTTATATACCATTGAGTGAAAATTCTAGAAGTAAGGCGCGATTTACCGAATTTTGCCCTTACGTAAATTTATATATAGATTACTAATACTAGGGCCTAGCCTATCTAATAAAAATAATATGTTGTTGTGCTGCACTGACACTGAGTAGCTACAGGTACAATAACAACATTCAACATTTCGCGCGAAAAATGATAAAACCCGCTCTAAAAAGAAACACCAATCATAGATGTTGTTTCAAATACGTCATAAATCTGACCGACGAAAGAAAAAAATTTCAACTTTCGTAACAACACTAAAATCGACGTAAGCATACGACGTGTGTTTCACAGCCAAAATTTCAACTTTCGGGAGCAGCATAACTACAGATGTTTCTCTGCGGCCTGACACGATCTTGACTAACGTCAACGACGTCAATTTTTTCTCAACTTTCGTAAGAG
>NC_092671.1:15755000-15757500 GCF_964355755.1 Antedon mediterranea | reverse complement strand
ACCTTGCTTCACACCTCTACTCATTTCGATGGGGTCCGTGGTTCCATCTGGTACCTTGAATGACGTACATGTACCGGTGTACATGTCTTTAACCATACCGATGAAATGCTCGTGCACTCCAAACCTTCTAAGACCCTCGAACACATGTTCATGTGAAATTGTGTCGAAGGCCTTTGCCAAATCAAGGAACACTACCGAAAGATGTTGTCCACGATTCTTTGCCTCCTGAATCATGTCGGTTAGCAGGGTGATATTTTCATTGCATCCAGGAGCCTTAATAAAACCTCTCTGTCTTTCGTTTAGTGTTACCGCCTTTTGGAGTCGACTCGCCAGAATTCGTGTGTATAGTCTGAGCACGATAGAAGAGATAGTCAAGGGTCGCCAATCATTGATGGAATCGGAGTCGCCACTTCCTTTTGGCAACAAAATTGAACGGTTTTCTTTAAGATCCTTGGGGATCTTCCCACTGATAAGAAAAGAGTTGTACAGACTAGCGAGTACCGTATTGATGTTAGGGTTGCATTTTAGGTCCTCGAGAGTAACCTTATCTGGACCAGCAGCCGTTGCTGTTTTTGTGGCCTTTATGGCTGTATTCACTTCCTCCACCGTAATTGGCAACAATAAATTTTTATTGTCTACCCTTGCCTTGGGCGGAGGCAGATGACTGAGATCGACTTCAGTCGAACTAGCTGAAAATCTGTCTCTATACACCTCATGGATTTCATCCACTTTTAAAGGACACTCGCCACCCGTTTTTTGATCAAGAATTTCTATTGCCAGCTTTTTCCTGTCCCTATAGTACTGCCGCTGCATGTACTGAAAGCCGCTTGCCTTCTTTGCTGACCGCCTTCGTGGTTTTCGGTTACTCCTCTTTCGTACTTTTAATCTCTTATTGGTAGCAACCCGTTGGAGCTTCCCTTTTATCTTATCGTAACCGCTCACGTCTGAACTTTTCTCAATGGCTCGACTAAATGATGTTAGCACAAGATTTCCCAACTCTGTATTTGTTATCTGCCGGCCCCGTAGCAGATATTAAAGCTTCTTCGAAAGGCTCCTTTGGAATATCCTCTTTTCGCTGTGGTCTTTTTGGCATTGGAACTCGGATGACAGGGAGTTGAACAGCTGATTTTGCCTTTGGACCGAAAAGTAGCCCTAGTGCTCGTCGTTTGTCACTCACCTGCTTGTTCGTTTTCGATAACAGCTGTTTAGCAATGTCACTATTGATCTGTCTGGACCCCTGAAATTCAGAGTTCAGATAAATTAGTTTTTCAACTTCTTCATCTGACCAGATTGGCTTCTTAGATCTTTTGCTATTCTTTGCAATCTCTTCCCCTCTACTTCCGCCTGTTGAGCTTCCACCCTCTTTAAATTACGCAGGATAGGATGTCGGTGCCTTTCATGCTGGGAGAGACCCGTTTTGGTCTTAAATGCCTTGCCACAGGAGCAGACAAAGTCTAACACCTGGGCGGTAGTAGGTTGTTCCAATATACTACATTTGGCGTAGTGTATGGTAGCACCGTGCCCCGTTTTGGAAAACTTCCCACATTTTCCGCATTTAAATAGTACACTCGCATCGGTATGCTTGTGTAGGTGAGTTGTCAATTTTCTTATTTCTGTATAACCGGTGTTACACATGGGACACACAAAGTATGTAAACGGGACAGGTACTACCACAACCGGGTTGTTCTCTACCTCCTTTCTACTATCAGCAGAACGGACAACAGGTATATCCTGAGCGCTCTCAGGTATAGATAAATCCTCAATTGGAGTTCTTATTATCTTTTAGACTTGACGGTGGGATGTTGTGCCCGTCTATTACAGGATACTTATGACTTCTAAACTCACAATGCCGGAAGGAATCCCCGAATCCTGCCCGTGCATGCAAATTGCACGGTAGCTTGGAGGAATCCATCCTCTGCGAGAAAGGCGCAAAATCACTTGCAGACGACTTGGGTATGGATCGAGGTGTCGTGACTAGCAGAGCATCCGTTTCGCTGCGATCTACTAAAACTAAACCTTACATGATCCGCGAGATTTGTCCGCACAAGACGGGCAAACCAGCGGTGGGTGGTCGAGCATTCATCACATAGATGCTTCGAAACATTACTTGCAGTATAAAAAACGTTGTTTATGACGACGGGTAAATCTGTTCATATTAACCATATTAACCATATTAACCATATTAACCATTATTAACCATATTAACCATACTAAGAGGAGAGATTTCGCTTCATCCTTGGCCTTTTCTGCTTCATTTCTGTAGCGCGGGTAAACGGCGGGAGTAACTATGACTCTCGCTCGACCCGGCTCAGCCCGCTTAGTCTAGGCTAGGCTAGGCTAGGCCCGGCCCGCCTAAGCTCGCACCGTCTGTAGCCTAGGCCTGGTCTCTGGCCCGGCCCGGCTCGGCTAGGCTCGCCTATGCTAGGCTAGGACCGGCCGCGCGATATGATTTTTTTTTTCTTCAATATTATGACGCACACGCGCGCACGACGCCGCCGGT
>NC_092671.1:15742500-15747500 GCF_964355755.1 Antedon mediterranea | reverse complement strand
CCTTCTTTTAGGAATGATCGTTTTGAAATCCAGTGATTTGAAACTTTCGATCCCTTCCAGGTATCTACACCAATGCCTTGCGATCCTTGAGTGGCCCAATTGCGTTGTCTTTCCTCTTTCCATTTGCGATTAAGCTTCTTTCGGTGTGGAATGTCCAGCTTCCATTTAGTAGCGAGCTTTTGAATTCGATCGGCGAATCCTTTACCTTCCGCCCAGCTACGAACAAAATGATCGGACGAATCTAGGCACCGGCCTAGATTATGCAACCTTGCAGATAGAACAGATTGTGACAAGCAGGGAACTCCTAGTCCACCGTCTCTAGCGGAGGTATACAAGAAATGCGTCGATATGCAATTGGGTAGTTTGAGCCACAGTTTGATCCAGTATCTGATGGTATCGTCTAGCTTTTTAATTTGAGTTTTAGATGTGTTTGAAACGCAAAGCTTGTGCGAAATTCTTGGTATAACAAAGCTAACTAGAATATCCACTTTCTGACGGGGTTTGAGAAATGCTTTGTTAATACGTTTGCACCATGTATCTAATGTAGATACGCCCTCGAATTTTTCCAGGCCATTCCAAGGATCGAATAGTGCTCCAAGATATCCATTACTGGTACCTGGTTCAACCCATGGTATGGTTTCTGAGTCGACCTGAAAAGAACGGGTCATGTTTAGAGCATACGTTTTATGCAAAGGTTCTATCGAGAACGCTGCACTTTTACTGGCATTGATGTTCATACCAGTCAGATGACAAAACTGTTCGACAATCTTTAGGAGTGCACGCATTCCTTCAGAACTGTCAGAGCACAAGGCAGTGTCATCTGCGTATGCTAATGAAGTGCAGGCTGTGGTGTTATTTAGCTTCCACCCTTGCCCACTAGCCTCCAAGGTGCACAGGAGAGGGTCCATTGCAATGTTGAACAGGATAGGTGACATGGGATCACCTTGCTTCACACCTCTACTCATTTCGATGGGGTCCGTGGTTCCATCTGGTACCTTGAATGACGTACATGTACCGGTGTACATGTCTTTAACCATACCGATGAAATGCTCGTGCACTCCAAACCTTCTAAGACCCTCGAACACATGTTCATGTGAAATTGTGTCGAAGGCCTTTGCCAAATCAAGGAACACTACCGAAAGATGTTTTCCACGATTCTTTGCCTCCTGAATCATGTCGGTTAGCAGGGTGATATTTTCATTGCATCCAGGAGCCTTAATAAAACCTCTCTGTCTTTCGTTTAGTGTTACCGCCTTTTGGAGTCGACTCGCCAGAATTCGTGTGTATAGTCTGAGCACGATAGAAGAGATAGTCAAGGGTCGCCAATCATTGATGGAATCGGAGTCGCCACTTCCTTTTGGCAACAAAATTGAACGGTTTTCTTTAAGATCCTTGGGGATCTTCCCACTGATAAGAAAAGAGTTGTACAGACTAGCGAGTACCGTATTGATGTTAGGGTTGCATTTTAGGTCCTCGAGAGTAACCTTATCTGGACCAGCAGCCGTTGCTGTTTTTGTGGCCTTTATGGCTGTATTCACTTCCTCCACCGTAATTGGCAACAATAAATTTTTATTGTCTACCCTTGCCTTGGGCGGAGGCAGATGACTGAGATCGACTTCAGTCGAACTAGCTGAAAATCTGTCTCTATACACCTCATGGATTTCATCCACTTTTAAAGGACACTCGCCACCCGTTTTTTGATCAAGAATTTCTATTGCCAGCTTTTTCCTGTCCCTATAGTACTGCCGCTGCATGTACTGAAAGCCGCTTGCCTTCTTTGCTGACCGCCTTCGTGGTTTTCGGTTACTCCTCTTTCGTACTTTTAATCTCTTATTGGTAGCAACCCGTTGGAGCTTCCCTTTTATCTTATCGTAACCGCTCAAGTCTGAACTTTTCTCAATGGCTCGACTAAATGATGTTAGCACAAGATTTCCCAACTCTGTATTTGTTATCTGCCCCGTAGCAGATATTAAAGCTTCTTCGAAAGGCTCCTTTGGAATATCCTCTTTTCGCTGTGGTCTTTTTGGCATTGGAACTCGGATGACAGGGAGTTGAACAGCTGATTTTGCCTTTGGACCGAAAAGTAGCCCTAGTGCTCGTCGTTTGTCACTCACCTGCTTGTTCGTTTTCGATAACAGCTGTTTAGCAATGTCACTATTGATCTGTCTGGACCCCTGAAATTCAGAGTTCAGATAAATTAGTTTTTCAACTTCTTCATCTGACCAGATTGACTTCTTAGATCTTTTGCTATTCTTTGCAATCTCTTCCCCTCTACTTCCGCCTGTTGAGCTTCCACCCTCTTTAAATTACGCAGGATAGGATGTCGGTGCCTTTCATGCTGGGAGAGACCCGTTTTGGTCTTAAATGCCTTGCCACAGGAGCAGACAAAGTCTAACACCTGGGCGGTAGTAGGTTGTTCCAATATACTACATTTGGCGTAGTGTATGGTAGCACCGTGCCCCGTTTTGGAAAACTTCCCACATTTTCCGCATTTAAATAGTACACTCGCATCGGTATGCTTGTGTAGGTGAGTTGTCAATTTTCTTATTTCTGTATAACCGGTGTTACACATGGGACACACAAAGTATGTAAACGGGACAGGTACTACCACAACCGGGTTGTTCTCTACCTCCTTTCTACTATCAGCAGAACGGACAACAGGTATATCCTGAGCGCTCTCAGGTATAGATAAATCCTCAATTGGAGTTCTTATTATCTTTTAGACTTGACGGTGGGATGTTGTGCCCGTCTATTACAGGATACTTATGACTTCTAAACTCACAATGCCGGAAGGAATCCCCGAATCCTGCCCGTGCATGCAAATTGCACGGTAGCTTGGAGGAATCCATCCTCTGCGAGAAAGGCGCAAAATCACTTGCAGACGACTTGGGTATGGATCGAGGTGTCGTGACTAGCAGAGCATCCGTTTCGCTGCGATCTACTAAAACTAAACCTTACATGATCCGCGAGATTTGTCCGCACAAGACGGGCAAACCAGCGGTGGGTGGTCGAGCATTCATCACATAGATGCTTCGAAACATTACTTGCAGTATAAAAAACGTTGTTTATGACGACGGGTAAATCTGTTCATATTAACCATATTAACCATATTAACCATATTAACCATTATTAACCATATTAACCATACTAAGAGGAGAGATTTCGCTTCATCCTTGGCCTTTTCTGCTTCATTTCTGTAGCGCGGGTAAACGGCGGGAGTAACTATGACTCTCGCTCGACCCGGCTCAGCCCGCTTAGTCTAGGCTAGGCTAGGCTAGGCCCGGCCCGCCTAAGCTCGCACCGTCTGTAGCCTAGGCCTGGTCTCTGGCCCGGCCCGGCTCGGCTAGGCTCGCCTATGCTAGGCTAGGACCGGCCGCGCGATATGATTTTTTTTTTCTTCAATATTATGACGCACACGCGCGCACGACGCCGCCGGTTAGCCGGTGATAATGTGTAGTTTGATGATGATTTTTTTTTAGTTCCCATTTTTTCCGGCCTCCGTTGCTAACCGATATAGTCTGAGCGTAGGCTTGGCTAGGCTAGGCTAGGCTAGTCTAAGCTAAGCTAGGCCCGGCCCGACCCGGCTGGGCTAGGCTAGGCTAGGCTAGGCTAGGACCGGCCGCGCGATATGATTTTTTTTCTTCAATATTATGACGCACACGCGCGCACGACCTATTTTGAAGGTCCTCGAAATGTAACCTTGTCTACGCCGCCGGTTAGCCGGTGATAATGTGTAGTTTGATGATGATTTTTTTTTAGTTCCCATTTTTTCCGGCCTCCGTTGCTAACCGATATAGTCTGAGCGTAGGCTTGGCTAGGCTAGGCTAGGCTAGTCTAAGCTAGGCCCGGCCCGACCCGACCCGACCCGGCTGGGCTAGGCTAAGCTAGGCTAGGCTAGGCTAGGCTAGGAACGGTCGTGCGATATGATTTTTTTTTTCTTCAATATTATGACGCACACGCGCGCACACCTCTTTTGAAGGTCCTCGAAATGTAACCTTGTCTACGCCGCCGGTTAGCCGGTGATAATGTGTAGTTTGATGATGATTTTTTTTAGTTTCCATTTATTCCGACCTCCGTTGCTAACCGATATAGTCTGACCGTCGTAGGTATATATATGGGGGAGTGTTGTCACGTACAACAGTATAGCATAGCATAGCATTGAATGGGATGCTTATTGTACTTGCTCCCTTGGCCGACCCGATGAACGCCCGATCGCGTTCGACTGTGGTTAGGCCGCCTGTGCTCTTGCCTGTGCACCGGTAAAGGCTCGGTGAGTGACGCCGCTCAGACCCTGCGAGGCGGGCGCGATGACTTGTCTGCGCTCGCTCGCCGGTCGTTCGCGTGCGTCCGTTTTTTTGATAATCGAAGTGATTTGTGGCCTGGCTTTGGACGTTAGAACCCGAGAGTTTCGAACGCGAAGCACAGCGTCCCTATTCGGGCGCGGCCTTCGTTTCTCCCGAGGCCTTAGTCAGTCAAGAAGGTTTTTTCAGCCCACGCACTCCTGTCCATCGCGACGGGTGCGCTTTAACCGTGCAATCGGTTTAGGCTAGATATCTGGTTGATCCTGCCAGTAGTCATATGCTTGTCTCAAAGATTAAGCCATGCATGTCTAAGTACAAGCTTGTACCAAGCAAAACTGTGGATGGCTCATTAAATCAGTTATGGTTCCTTGGAACTGAGTTACCTACATGGATAACTGTGGTAATTCTAGAGCTAATACATGCGAACAAGCGCCGACCTAGCGGAAGGCGTGCTTTTATTAGGAACAAGGCCAATGCGGGCTTGCCCGCTCCCCTTGGTGAACTCTGGATAACTTTGCTGATCGCACGGTCTAGCACCGGCGACGGATCTTTCAAATGTCTGCCCTATCAACTTTCGATGGTACGTTATGCGCCTACCATGGTCGTCACGGGTAACGGAGAATCAGGGTTCGATTCCGGAGAGGGAGCTTGAGAAACGGCTACCACATCCAAGGAAGGCAGCAGGCGCGCAAAGTACCC